>NC_083317.1:37275482-37577517 GCF_963455315.2 Globicephala melas
TTGGATGTTTTATGTTGGTGGGAATCATTTCTTGAGTTAGCAGTTACATAGAAGCATTTAAGACACTGGGCCGCATAAAATACATAGATTACTCTGCTAAGGAACACATGAAGTAGCAACATTAATAGACTCTGAAATATCTCTGTAATCCTCCACATATCTTCCCTAGTCCTAACAAAGAAAGCAAATCCATTTGATGAAGGCAACTGTTTAAAAGGCATCTGCAGGGACTTTCCTGGCGGTCCAGTGGTTAAGACTTCGCCTTTCAATACAGAGGGTGCGGGTTTGATCCCTGGTTGGGGAGCTAAGATCCCACATGCCTTGCAGACAGAAAACCAAAACAGAAGCAATACTGTAACAAATTCAATAAAGACTTTAAAAATGGTCCATATCAAAAAAAAATCTTTAAAAAAAATAAATATAACACATCTGCAGGAATTCCCTGGCTGTCCAGTGGTTAGGACTCCGTGCTTTCACTGCTGAGGTTGTGGGTTTGATCCGTAGTCGGGGAAGTAAGATCCCACAAGCCATACGGTGCAACCAAAAAACAAAATCAATTCTTGTTTCTTCCAGAGACACAGAGAAGACTAGAAGATAGAAAATCACCAACTCCCTGATTCTTTATCTTCGTGAGCATATATTTTATATCAACTTTACAAATCTTAAGGTGGCGAGAAAGATAAATACACATATTATACACATTACCAAAAGTCATTTGTATATTCTACAATGTATAAGAATAGGGTAAGTGAAAAGTTTAATCACTGAGGTTTATAATTTTTTCTTACTTTGAAAATGTTCAGTTGCTCAATTTAATGTTAGTCTAATGTCTTAAATTTAATTAAAATATGGAAATTATAATTGAAACCAATACATTAAACTCTATCTGTAATATTTTAAGAATTTATTTATGAGATTAACCTCTTTTAAAGACATCCATTTTTACAAGTTTATTTGAATACAATTTTTTATATTCAATATCTTAAATATTTGTCAAAACAATGACATCTCATTTGACTCTCAAAAACCAATGTAGGAAATTTATTAAAAGTAAATGATAAGTTTAATCCTAGTGTTATATACATTAGAATATTGAGTTGACATTAATTTTACCTAATAAGGTACAGAAGGAGACAGAAATATTTAAATCAATACAATTAAATAATGTTAATTTGTCTAAAGATTCATATGTTTAAAAGGAATAGTACAAAAATTTTTTATTAATATAATTTATAGGTGTATATAAACTGAAGTGCAATGACTCTGTAGACCATACTTAGAAGTACTCTTCTTAGTTAGAATGAGCTCTTTTCTCAGCTAGTAACTAGTGAACAAGGGAATTACTCACTTACACATGCAGCTAAATAATTTAACATATACTGCTTTTTTAAGCAAAAGAAATGCAGTATAATAATTTTGCTTTAAGTCTTTAAGAAACTCCTAAATGTGTATCTAGACTAGCTATTCTTAGATCTCACCAATAATAACAAAAACAAAATTTGATTAATATTGAAAATATCCAGAGAGAAGGAAAAAAGAATGGAAGAAGAACACACACACACACACACACACACACACACACACACACACACAGAGGAAAATTAAGAGGGAGCTTACTTTAGACACAAATGAAATCTATATACACACACACACACACTGACTCACACAGAAGAGACTTATTAAAGCTTATTTAAATAAAGTAATCTCTCTCTTAAGTTATCTATCTTTTAGATAGATCTGGCTATGTAATCTTCATCAACATATTAAACCAACGCATATCTATATTCTCAAAATCAATGATATTAAATGAGGGTTTCTACCAATTTTGTCTTAAGGCCTCTCTCAATTGAACAAATTTGCTTATATCAAAAGTTCCTCAAAATTGTTACTTTAATTATTAATTTTCTTAATAATTTTCTTGAAATATTCAAATAATTGGGGGTATAGGCACGTGTACAAATAGGGTACCAGCTTGCTGTGAGCTTTCCAACTGACAGTTGTCTGTTGCCTTCCAGTGGTGGGAAATGAAAAACACAAGTAAGCACCCCCTAATCAAATGCTTGTACTCTTGCCTCCCCTTAAAGGTTCTAACAGTGACAAAAACAAGTACAAGATTCTCATTCAAGAATGATGATGTTGATGATGATGATGATGATGATGATATAAAGGCTTGAGCAGCACTCTAACACAAAAGCGCAGAGCACCAGACAGGGGAAGAAGGTATCCAGCTTTCCAGGCATAAAGGCCCATAATAATGGAAATAACAAAGGGTCTTTGGCATGTCCTATCCTTATCAATATTTCCCAAACACGAAATCTGTGGGAGGAGAAAAAACAACTCAAAATCAATTATTTTAAGCCTTTATTAAAAGCTTTGCAATGTGTAAACAGTGCAAGATGATTTTCTGAAAGAATAATTACCATACAGATTGTCTAGGGTTGGCTGGGGAAGGTCAGTCGAGGTTTAGTTGTGTATTGAGAATTATTCACTCTTCAAACTCTCAGAAGGTATGTGGAAACTGAGGTTTTGTGAATTGTGGAACAGGATGCACATGCAGCAGGACTTAGTTTACTAGCCATTGGTCGGTGAACTTGGGTTTAGCATGGAAGTGAGGAAAAGTATTTGGAAGCTAGGATCTTATAAGCATCATCAGAAAATGTTCCAGGGCTCAGTGTCATTCACACTACTACTTGCATTTTAAAGATAAAGACTATAGGACTGGAATGGCAAAACAGCTCTCTCCCAGTAAGATATGGAGCTAGTGGCTAAATTGTTCTCACCAGAACTCCACAATAATTTAATCTGGATATATTTGGAGATTTGCTTATTTCTCTTCCAGATCCCATGACCAAATGGAGGTGAGGTACACCAAAGTTAATGTCTTCTGGGGTGATTATCTCTGATAATTTTGACATTTTGAGATCATTAAAAGATTTATTTCTTAATGATTTAACAAGTAAAAACAAACAAATAAATGTCTCCATTTTAAACATAGTTACTTTGAAGAATGAATAATATTTGCCATATTAATCTTGAAGTGATATGCCACTCTCTTGTGTAATTAAAATTTTTGAACCCCTCATATTAGGCTATGAAAAAATGTGTTATACTTCCATCAGAAAAGCGTTTTTTTTTAAAAATCATTCACACTTAACAATAAAGAAATCATAAAGCATGACGGGTCATTTTTCCTTCATGGTTGCATTTTAGAACAGGGCAATATCTTATATTATGGGACTAACTATAGTGTAGAAGGCCAGACAATAGTGAACACACACACAAAAATTGAATTGGTCAGGAAAGGTTAGAACATTCTATCTTCTCAAAATCAAGCCCTGTAACTTTCAATTCAACCTGTCTATTCATTAAATCTGTACCTGAGAATCAAATGGGAGAAAGCAGACATTAAATACATAGTTAAGTATTACAGAATTCCCCCAGTGCCTAGAGCTATTTTCCATTGTTATTCCCCCATTAGTGCTTGCTCCCAATTCAGGTGTCTCTTTTCTGGGGTTCACATGGCTTCTCTCTGTTCTAGGACATCTCTTCAACAGAGGAAGATAAATCTGGTTTTTAAAAAAATGTGTCAGTTCTGATAATTGGAGGCATTTGCTTTCTAAAATAACATGTGCAGGTTTTTTGTTTGTTCGTGTTTGCTTTTTATGTGTATATTTGCTTCTATTTGTATTTGCTCTTTTTAGTTTGTTTGTTTTGTTTTTGCCAGAGAACCAGCATCCACCTGGAGGAAGTACTAAAATAATGAGAATTACATCTAGTGAACTACATTAACTTCTGTGAATGAACTAGACATTTACGTTCATTCAGCCTCTTCATTGCATTTGCTTTAAGACCTCTCTTCTTTATGCCCACCAACCTAAAACTACTATACCATAAACTGTCCCAAAATCTCAGTCACCTTAAAATATTACAGCCCGCATCCTAAAATCCTATAAATATCCTTCTCTTATTTCCTTGATTTGAGGCAACACTGAGGCTCCCTTAAGGGTTAAGGTGGTGTACTCCCATACTGTAGGAAGTCTAATACACTTAACTTTGCTTGATCTGCACTTTTGGTTTGTTTGTTTGTGGTAAGCCCACAATCAACATTAACCAGACTAAAACTGAACTCAAAACCTTTTGCTTACCATATTCAAAACCATCATTTCAACACAAGTCCCTAAATATTTAAAGAAAAAATCTATAGATATAACACATCCCTTTCTGTTTCCTTGTCAGAATGAATTTATTGATCACTTCTACTGTCCTTCTACTTTTACATTATTAACAGGGATCATAATCATTGCAAGTGTGTATTAATAAAAATAGGACCACTCCTGATCTCACTGCAATAGTTCTTAACTTGTCTCAATGGCACCAATTTTATCTCACTGCCTATATTCACAATAATATAGATATTCATAAAATCTCATATTATGTTGTTACTAAATGACTCATTACTACTTAAAAGAAATCAAATTTCTCTGTCACCAGAGACAACAGTATTTGAATAAGTATCGAGCAATTCATCTTTATCTCATACGACCATGCTCTCAAACCAGTATATTTTGTTTTATTTAGTGAATCCTATAGATGCTTTAATTGTTCTCAGTCTGCAGGATGGAATCTACATTTAAAACTGAATTTAAAATTATTGCCTAAAAGAGGCACATCTTAAATATGAAGATAAAGAATGTTTGAAAATAAAATCTTGGAGAAAGATGGACTTTATAAATATTAATCAAAAGGGAACCCTCTTGCACTGTTGGTGGGAATGTAAATTGATATAGCCACTTTGGAGAACAGTATGGAGGTCCTTAAAAAACTAAAAGTAGAACTACCATATGACCCAGCAATCCCACTACTGGGTATATATCCTGAGAAAAACATAATTCAAAAAGATACACATACCCAAATATTCATTGCAGCACTATTTACAACAGCCACACATAGAGGCAACCTAAATGTCCTTCGACAGATGAATGGATAAAGAAGATGTGGTACATATATACAATGGAATATTACTCAGCCATAAAAGGGAATGAAATTGGGTCATTTGTAGAGATGTCGACGGACCTAGAGTCTGTCATCCAAAGTGAAGTAAGTCAGAAAAACAAATATCATATATTAACACATATATATGGAATCTAGAAAAATGGTACTGATGAACCTATTTGCAGGGCAGGAAAAGAGACACAGACGTAGATAGCAGACTTGTGAACACAGTGGGGGAAGGGGAGGGTGGGACGAATTGAGAGAGTAGCACTGACATATATACAGTACCATGTGTAAAATAGCTAGTGGGAAGCTGCTGTATAGCACAGGGAGCTCAGCTTGGTGCTCTGTGAAGACCTAGAGGGGTGGAAAGAGGGGGCGTGGGAGGGAGGCTCAAGAGGGAGGGGATATATGTATACATATAGCTGATTCACTTTGTTCTACAGCAGAAACTAGCACAACATTGTAAAGCAATTATACTCTAATATAAATAAATAAATAAATAAATAAAAAGGAAGCCGGTGCTCCCATACTAATATCAGAGAACATGCACTTTAAGACAAGAAGCATTGCTAGAGATATAGAGGGGCATTTCATATTAATGAATCAATTCACAGGCCTATACAATAATTCTAAACATGTATGCAAAATATATAAAACAAAAATTGATATAACTCAAAAGATAAGTGGAAAATAGACAAATTCTTAATTATAATGATGTTATAACAAATATCTCTCAGTAACTGACAGAATAATCAATCAGGAGAAAGAAATCTATACGAATATAGATAATTTAAAAACCTGATTAGCACATTTGATGTAAATAACAGCTAGAGATCACTATATCTAATATGTATACAATACACATACAATTCAAATACACATAAACATTTTTATAAAAATTGACTATATGTTGGCCACAAAGCATCAACAAATTTCAAAGGATTGAAAAACTCATAAACAAAATCATATAAATTCATCTATTTTATGAGATAAACTATAACTTTTGTATCTTCCTGATGAATTTATATTTTATATTATAAAGTGACCTTTTTTCTACACTAATATTTTTCCATTTAAAGTGTATTTTTGTATATAATATAGTCATTAAAGACATTTTTGTATCTTACAGATGCAAGAAAAAAGTTAATAACTGTTGTGGATTGAACTGTATCCCTGCAAATGATATGTTGAAATCTTAATCCTCAGAAGGTGTGAATGTAACCTTATGTAGAAACAGTCTTTGCAGGTGTGATCACATTCAGATGAGGTAATACTGGAGTAGGTTGGGCCCGACTCCAGTATAACTGGTGTCCTTCTGTAAGAACAGGAGAAGACAGAGACACACAGGAAGAATACCGTGTGATGACTGAAGTAAAGATTGGAGTTATGCAAACATAAACCAAGGATCACCACTAGAAGCTAGGAAGAGGCAAGGAAAGATCCTCCCCTATAGTTTTCAGAGGGAGCCTGGCCCTGCCAAAACCTTGATTTCAGACTTCTAGACTCCAAAACTGAGAGAATAAAGTTCTGTTGTTTCAAGTCACTCAGTTTGTGATACTATTTTATGGCAGATGTAGGAAATGAACACAATATCACTTAACCACTATCTATGATTTCAAAATGGAATAAAAGGGGTTTTCATAAAAACTTTAAAGCTATAGACAAAACAGTCTATAAATATCATCCTTATTTCATTTTTTTTCCAAGTTTAGGGGCTCATTTTAATTAAGTAAGTAATTAAATTATTTATTTATTTATTTATATTTTTAAACATCTTTATTGGAGAATAATTGCTTCACAATACAGTGTTACTTTCTGTTGCACAACAAAATGAATCAGCCATATGCATACATATGTACCCATATCCTCTCCCTCTTGAGCCTCCCTCCCATCCTCCCTAATCCCACCCCTCTAGGTCACCACAAAGCACCGAGCTGATCTCCCTGTACTATGCTCCTGCTTCCCACCACTAGCTAATTATTTTACATTCGGTAGTGTATATATGTCAATGCTACTCTCACTTCACCCCAGCTTCCTCCTCCCACCCCATGTCCTTGAGTCCATTCTCTATGTCTACATCTTTATTCCTGCCCTGAAACTAGGTTCATCAGTGCCATTATTTTATTTTATTTGTTTAAATTCTATAAATGCCTTAGCATACGGTAATTGTTTTTCTCTTTCTGACTTACTTCACTCTGTATGACAGACTCTAGATCCATCCACCTCACTACAAATAACTCAATTTCATTTCTTTTTATGGCTGAGTAATAGTCCATTGTATACATGTGCCACATCTTTATCCATTCATCTGTTGATGGAGACTTAGGTTGCTTCCAAGTCCTGGCGATTGTAAATAGAGCTGCAAGGAACATTTTGGTACATGACTCTTTTTGAATTATGGTTTTCTCAGGGTATATGCCCAGTAGTGGGATTGCTGGGTCGTATGGTAGTGCTATTTTTAGTTTTTTAAGGAACTTCCATACTGTTCTCCATAGTGGCTGTATTAATTTACGTTCCCACCAACAGTGCAGGGGAGTTCCCTTTTCTACAAACCCTCTCCAGCATTTATTGTTTGTAGATTTTTTGATGATGGCCATTCTGACTGGTGTGAGATGATATCTCATTGTAGTTTTGATTTGCATTTCTCTAATGATTAGTGATGTTGAGCATTCTTTCATGTGTTTGTTGGCAATTTTTATATCCGCTTTGGAGAAATGTCTGTTTAGGTCTTTTGCCCATTGTTGGATTGGGTTGTTTGTTTTATTGATATTGAGCTGCATGAGTTGCTTGTATGTTTTGGAGATTAATCCTTTGTCAGTTGCCTCATTTGCAAATATTTTCTCCCATTCTGAGGGTTGTATTTTCATCTTGTTTATGGTTTCCTTTGCTGTCCAAAAGCTTTGAAGTTTCATTAGGTCCCATTTGTTTTCTTTTGTTTTTATTTCCATTTCTCTAGGAGGTGGGTCAAAAAGGATCTTGCTGTGATTTATATCATACAGTGTTCTACTATGCTTTTCTCTAAGAGTCTGATGGTGTCTGGCCTTACATTTAGGTCTTTAATCCATTTTGAGTTTAATTTTGTGTATGGTGTTAGGGAGTGCTCTAATTTCATTCTTTTACATGTAGCTGTCCAGTTTCCCCAGCACTACTTATTGAAGAGGCCATCTTTTCTCCACTGTATATTCTTTCCTCCTTTATCAAAGATAAGGTGATCATAGGTGCATGGGTTTATCTCTGGGCTTTCTTTCCTATTCCATTGATCTATATCTCTGTTTTTGTGCCAGTACCATATTGTCTTGATTACTGTAGCTTTGTAGTATAGTCTGAAGTCAGGGAGCCTGATTCCTCCAGATCCATTGTTCTTTCTCAATATTGCTTAGGCTATTCGGGGTCTTTTGTGTTTCCATACAAATTGTGAGATTTTTTGTTCTAGTTCTGTGAAAAATGCCAGTGGTAGTTTGATAGGGATTGCATTGAATCTGTAGATTGCTTTGGGTATTAGAGTCATTTTCACAATGTTGATTCTTCCAATCCAAGAACATGGTATATCTCTCCATCTATTTGTATCATCTTTAATTTCTTTCACCTGTGTCTTATAATTTTCTGCATACAGGTCTTTTGTCTCCTTAGGTAGGTTTATTCCTAGGTATTTTATCCTTTTTGTTGCAATGGTAAATGGGAGTGTTTTCTTAATTTCACTTTCAGATTTTTCATCCTTAGTGTATAGGAATGCCAGAGATTTCTTTGCATCAATTTTGTATCCTGCTACTTTACCAAATTCATTGATTAGCTCTAGTAGTTTTCTGGTATCATCTTTAGGATTCCCTATGTATAGCATCATGTCATGTGCAAACAGTGACATCTTTAATTCTTCTTTTCTGATTTGGATTCCTTTATTTCCTTTTCTTCTCTGATTGCTGTGGCTAGAACTTCCAAAACTATGTTGAATAATAGTGGTGAGAGTGGGCAACCTTGTCTTTTTCCTGATCTTAGTGGAAATGGTTTCAATTTTTCACCATTGAGGACGATGTTGGCTGTGGGCTTGTCATATATGGCTTTTATTATGTTGAGGAAAGTTCCCTCTATGCCTACTGTCTGGAGGGTTGTAATCATAAATGGGTGTTGAATTTTGTCGAAAGCTTTCTCTGCATCTATTGAGATGATCATATGCTTTTTCTCCTTCAATTTTTTAGTATGGTGTATCACATTGATTGATTTGCATATATTGAAGAATCCTTGCATTCCTGGGATAAAACCCACTTGATCATGGTGTATAATCCTTTTAATGTGCTGTTGGATTCCGTTTGCTAGTATTTTGTTCAGGATTTTTGAATCTATGTTCACCAGTGATATTGTCCTGTAGTTTTCCTTCTTGTGACATCTTTGTCTGGTTTTGGTATCAGGGTGATGGTGGATTCGTAGAATGAGTTTAGGAATGTTCCTCCCTCTGCTATGTTTTGGAAGAGTATGAGAAGGATAGGTGTTAGCTCTTCTCTAAATGTTTGATAGAATTCGCCTGTGAAGCCATCTGGTCCTGGGTTTTTGTCTGTTGGAAGATTTTTAATCACAGTTTCAATTTCAGTGCTTGTGATTGGTCTGTTCATATTTTCTATTTCTTCCTGGTTCAGTCTCGGCAGGTTGTGCATTTCTAAGAATTTGTCCATTGCTTCCAGGTTCTCCGGTTTATTGGCACAGAGTTACTTGTAGTAATCTCTCAATATCCTTTGTATTTCTGCAGTGTCAGTTGTTACTTCTCCTTTTTCATTTTTAATTATACTGACTTGAGTTTTCTCCCTTTTTCTCTTGATAAGTCTGGCTAATGGTTTATCAATTTTGTTTATCTTCTCAAAAAACCAGCTTTTAGTTTTATTGATCTTTGCTATCATTTCCTGTATTTCTTTTCCATTTATTTTCTGATCTGATCTTTATGATTTTTTTTTCCTTCTGATAACTTTGGGGTTCTTTTGTTCTTCTTTCTCTAATTTCTTTAGGTGTAAGGTTAGGTTGTTTCTTTGAGATGTTTCTTGTTTCTTAAGATAGGATTGTATTGCTATAAACATCCGTCTTAGAACTGCTTTTGCTGCATCCCATAGGTTTTGGATCATTGTGTTTTCATTGTCATTTGTTTCTAGGCATTTTTTGATTTCCTCTTTGATTTTTTCAGTGACCTCTTGGTTATTAAGTAGTGTATTGTTTAGCCTCCATGTGTTTGTATTTTTTTACAGATTTTTTCCTGTAATTGATATCTGGTCTCATAGCCTTGTGTTTGGAAAAGATACTTGATATGATTTCCATTTTCTTAAATTTACCAAGGCTTGATTTGTGACCCAAGATATGATCTATCCTGGAGAATGTTCCATGAGCACTTGAGAAGAATGTGTATTCTGTATTTTTTGGGTGGAATGTCCAATAAATATCAATTAAGTCCATCTTGTTTAATGTATCATTTAAAGCTTGTGTCTCATTTATTTTCATTTTCGATGATCTGTCCATTGGTTAAAGTGGGGCGTTAAAGTCCCCTACCTTGATTGTGTTATTGTCGATTTCCCCTTTTATGGCTGTTAGCATTTGCCTTATGTATTGAGGTGCTCCTATGTTGGGTGCATAAATATTTACAATTGTTATACCTTCTTCTTGAATCGATCCCTTGATCATTATGTAGTGTCTTTCTTTGTCTCTTCTAATAGTCTTTATTTTAAAGTCTATTTTGTCTGATATGAGAATTGCTACTCCAGCTTTCTTTTGATTTCCAGTTGAATGGAATATCTTTTTCCATCCCCTCACTTTCAGTCTCTATGTGTCCCTAGGTCTGAAGTGGGTCTCTTGTAGACAGCATATATACAGGTCTTGTTTTTGTATCCATTCAGCCAGTCCATGTCGTTTGGTTGGAGCATTTAATTTATTTATATTTAAGGTAATTACCAATATGTATGTTCCTATTACCATTTTCTTAATTGTTTTGGGTTTGTTATTATAGGTCTTTTCCTTCTCTTGTGTTTCCTGCCTAGAGAAGTTCCTTTTGCATTTGTTGTAAATCTGGTTTGGTGGTGCTGAATTCTCTTAGCTTTTGCTTGTCTGTAAAGGTTTTCATTTCTCCATCAAATCTGAATGAGATCCTTGTTAGGTAGAGTAATCTTGGTTGTAGGTTCTTCTCCTTCATCACTTTAAATATGTCCTGCCACTCCCTTCTGGCTTGCAGAGTTTCTACTGAAAGATCAGCTGTTAACCTTACGAGGATTCCCTTGAGTGTTACTTGTTGTTTTTCACTTGCTGCTTTTAATATTTTTTCTTTGTATTTTATTTTTGATAGTTTGATTAATATGTGTCTTGGCGTGTTTCTCCTTGGATTTATCCTGTATGGGACTCTGTGCTTCCTGGACTTGATTAACTATTTCCTTTCCCATATTAGGGAAATTTTCAACTATAATCTCTTCAAATATTTTCTCAGTTCCTTTCTTCTTCTCTTCTTCTGGGACCCCTATACTTCGAATGTTAGTGAGTTTAATGTTGTCCCAGAGGTCTTTGAGACCATCCTCAATTCTTTTTTCTTTATTCTGCTCTGCAGTAGTTATTTCCACTATTTTATCTTCCAGGTCACTTATCTGTTCTTCTGCCTCAGTTATTCTTCTATTGATCCCTTGTAGAGAATTTTTAATTTCATTTATTGTGTTGTTCATCACTATTTGTTTGCTCTTTAGTTCTTCTAGGTCCTTGTTAAACTTTTTTTTTGCCTGAGGGTGTCTGTTCTTCACTCAGACAGGACAGGGTTAAAGGAGCAGCTGATTCGGGGGCTCTGGCTCACTCAGGCTGGGGGGAGGGAGGGGTACTGATGCAGGGCAAGCCTGCAGCGGCTGAGGCCAGCATGACGTTGCACCAGCCTGAGGCACCATGTGTTCTCCCAGGGAAGTTGTCCCTGGATCACAGGACCCTGGCAGTGGCAGGCTGCACAGGCTCCCAGGAGGGGTGGTGTGCATAGTGACCTGGGCTTGCATTGTCTCTGGAGCTCCTTTAAGCGGCACTGTTAATCTCCTCTCCTCACGCACCAGGAAACAAAGAGGCAAGAAAAAGTCTCTTGTCTCTTCGGCAGCTCCAGGCTTTTTCCCAGACTCCCTTCTGGCTAGCTCTGGCACACTAGCCCACTTCAGGCTGTGTTCACACAGCCAACCTCAGTCCTCTCCCTCGGGTCCAACCTCCGAATCCTGAGCCTCAGCTCCCAGCCCCCACCCGTCCCGGCAGGTGAGCCGACAAGCCTCTCGGGCTGGTGAGTGCTGGTCGGCACCGATCCTCTGTGCGGGAATCTCTCCGCTTTGCCCTCCACACCCTTGTTGCTGCACTCTCCTCCATGGCTCCGAAGCTCCCCCACTCCGCCACCCGAAGTCTCTGCCCATGAAGGGGCTTCCTAGCGTGTGGAAACCTTTCCTCCTTCCAGCTCCCTCCCACTCACTGGTGCAGGTCCCATCCCTATTCTTTTGTCTGCTTTTTTCTTTTTTCTTTTGCCATACCCAGGTATGTGGGGAGTTTCTTGCCTTTTGGGAGGTCTGAGGTCTTCTGCCAGCATTCAGTAGGTGTTCTGTAGGAGCTGTTCCACATGTAGATGTATTTCTGATGTATTTGTAGAGAGGAAGGTGATCTCCACGTCTTACTCTTCTGACATCTTGAAGCTCTTGTACCCAGTGTTTTATTTTCTTTTATTTGATCACCATTGATGTTGAATACTTATTTTACAATTGTTTTGTGACCAATAAATTATGAAGTAACTGTTTATGCTCTTCACTCATGTTTTCTTCTAAAATAATATTTTTCTTAATTGACTTAGGCAAGTTTTTAATATATTAATGAAAAAGGCATTTGTCCACTTATATGTATAATAGTTACCAATTTTCCATCCATACTTAATGTCTCTGTGTTTTTAAATAATGTACTTAATATAAGTTCATGAAAGTAATTGGATCAATCATGAAAAATTAAGATGTGTACCTAAATTTGCTTGTGAAATTTTATTTTTAATTAATGGGCATAAAAATATCTTTCCTATGATGTTCTATTTGTCTCATGTTAAAATAGTTAACCTGTTTTCAAATATATTTTCTTATTTTTCACAGCCCCTATACACTTAAGTGGTTTAAGGATATAGCCTTTTGGAACAAAGCAGTCAATTTTTTTATTCTAATATGTGATTTATTAATGTTAAATCCTATTTATCTACTCCATTCTTAGTTACTCTTACTGATACAAGACTTAGCCTTATTTTTGACAGCATATTTTTTTTCTTCTCAGTTTATTTTATCTCTTCCCATTGTTGCCATTTTTATTTATTCATTTTTGTCTTGATCAGATTTCCTTTCTTACCATTTATTTTTCTTTGGTTCATTGTAAATTGTATATCAATCTTTTTTCCATCATTAGTTATGTTAGTCCACTGTTACTAGTAGTAAGTTTAAAAATTACTCAATATATCATTTTAGATAATATATTATTTACTGAACATTTGTTCTACCTCATAACCCAGCAAGTTTATATAAGAAATATTCTTTTACTCTCTTCTAACCAGTAGTTTTCATTTGTGCTTTTGTTTTGTTTTGGCCTATTTTAATAATTTTGAATTTTAATGCAAGTTATTTTCTTTGATATTTTTTCTTGCTTCATGTCTTGTCTTTTACAAATTTGGGGGGCTTGAATTAGTTTCCACTATTCCACTATCCATCAGCTTTACTGACTTCACTGGTGAATTCCTGAACCCATTAGAAAGTGAGTTTTTAATTGTTATTTATTTCTCAATTTATTGAAGTACTTATTTAAATAAATATCTCAGGAAGAGCATATAGTAATTTTTTCCTTGAATTTCTAAGATTGTTCTTATTCTGCCATCACACGTATGTGAAGACCTGGCTAGACATATATTTCTTAGTCAACTGTGAGGGTTGATTTTATGTATCAACTTGACTGGAGAATGAGGTACCTGGATATTTGATCAAATATGATTCTGGGTGTGTCTGTGAGAAAGTTTGTAGATAAGATTAACATTTGAATTGGTAGACTGGGTAAATCAGATTGCCTTCCCTGATATGGGTAAGCCTCATCCAATCTGATAAAGGCCTAAATAGGCTGACACTCTTCTCATGAATAAGACAGAATACCTCCTACCTAACTGCTTTGAGAGAGGATATTGGTCTTCTTTGGCCTTTGGAGTCAAACTGAAATCTCAGCTCTTCCTGAAGGTTTTCTCTGGAACTTACACCATCTATTCTGGTTCTGAGGCTTTGGACTCAGTATACATAAGCTCTCCTGAGTCTGCAGATCTTCAGACTTCTCAGCCTCTGTAAACATGTGAGTCAGTTCCTTATAATAAATCTCTTTATATATATATATATAAAATATGTATATATTATACATATGTGTATAGAAACTATATAGAATATATAATAGATATATGTTATATCTATAACCTCATAACATTATTATACTTATAACACAATAAAATAACATTATAAATTATATAACATGTATTTTATATATGTATTTAAATGTTTGTTTTTCTAGAGAATCTTGAAAAACAGCATCAATTGTCATCTTTTTGCCTTAAAACTCTGAAAATATTTGTCTCAATTTGTTTCTGAGATATAGTACTCTAGAAGAAGAGTCTGATTCCAATCTGATTTACTTTATCCTATAAAGTTAAATAGGTGATCTGAATTCTTGTAGGAATTTTTTTATCCTTGTTTCATAATATTTTAAAAAGCATACATCTTTATGGCAAAATAATTAGCCCATATTTATCTTCATCATCTATGGAGAGAAGCATTGTAGGTCAAGTAATATTTTAATTAATAAGCCCACTCTGAAAACAGAACAACTGATCTTTGGATCTATCTATTAGGATTGAGAGAACTTGAACACATATAATATGTTTTGAAAAAATAGAAGAGATATTGAAGACTGATTTGAGAAAAGTGCAAGGGTGGAAATGAGGTTTGGTGAAGGATGGCAGAAAGAGTAATTTATGGAGAAATACAAAAATATAAATAGAATTTAAATTAAATTAACTTTTATATATTAAAATAAGTTAAATTGTGTATGTATGTACTCTTTTATGTACATTTTATATATTTACTCATATGTATTTTATGACAACTCTTCAGAATACCTATATTTATCACTAATATTTTGTAGAGTTGATTATCTCTTCATTTATGTGATAAGTAGTGAATTCAGCTTTAAGGTTAGCACGAAGAAAGACTAGAGATATCTATGATGGGCAGTCATATATTAACTAGAACAGTTTGAAAAATTCTAAGAGTTATTTTCTGTTAATTCATTTTCAATATAAATATACAAATAGCTCAGAATTTTTTCTACTGTCGTGTTGTAGGCTGAAAAATAGCCTCACCCCAAATATCCACATCCTAATCCTTGGACCCCATGTATCACTTTATATGACAAGAGGGGTCTTTCAGGTGTAATTAAGAATCTAGAGATGGAGAGATTATCCTGGTTTATCTGGGTGGGCCATAAATGTAATCACAAGTGTTCTCATAAGACGGATGCAGAGAGAGGGTGGACAACGGAAGAAGAGAAGGCAATGTGAGGACAGAAGCAGAGACTGGAGTGATGAAGCCATAAACCAAAGAATGTCAGAATCTACCAGAAGCTGGAAGAGACAAAGAACAGATTCTCCCCTGGAGCCTCAAGAATGAACCAGCCCTCCTCTCACTTTGATTTTTATCCTGTAAGACCCACTTTGGAATTCTGATCACTTGAATAACAAAATAATTCCCAGCAATAGTAAAATTAGGGGAATAACACTCTAGACAGAAAAAAAAATCAAATATACACAGCACAAGTTGGAAATGAACCTAGCATGGTGTGGGAACAATAAAAAGAGAGACATGGCTGGAGTACATTAAATAAATGAGTGGGAGAATGTATCAGGACAAAGTGTGAGTGTTAGTCAGGGACCAGCTTGAGAAGACTTTTGTCAATCAGTGTTAGAAATCTGGATGCTTTTCCTTAGCAAAATGGAAATTTTGAAGGAAAGACAAGACAAGGCAGAACAAGACCAGACAGGAGAGGACAGGAGAAGATAAAAGAAGACAAAAGAGAAGAGAAAAAAAAAAAAAAAAGAAACGACAGTATAGTAGACATTTTAATAGTATGAACTATTGAGTTTGGAGGCAGAGAAAAGGGATGGCAACTTCAAAGGCAGTTTCAGTGGTCCAAGAAAACTTTTTGAAGTTTTATTCCTGCCTCTACCTTTGTTAGAACATGATTAGGTTAGAATATGATGTCTCTTGCTGTACCACCTGCATTGAAAATGAAACTTCAGCTTTTGTATCTTTAAAAAAGAAAAGCAAGATTAACATCTGATTTGACCATTTCATTGTCTAATTGTAATAAATAAATTCAGAAAAAGCATACATAAAATGTATATTAAAATGCAATTCCATGTGTGAAGTAACATATAAACAGGCAAATGGCACAGCTGAATAACATGGAATTTGCAGAAAGATTAAACTGACTCCTAACCTTAGGTTTGCCTCTTACCTCCTGAGCATTATGAAGAATTTAATAAACTCTGGAGTTTCAGTGTCTTAACCTATAAAATGGTAGTAATCATAATTAATTTTTTGAGTTATTTTTTGTGGTGGTGGTAGTGATAGTAGCAGTAGTGGTAATACTGCTAGTAACAATAGTATTAGTGCCATCATGCCTCTGATTTTAAAATGCTTCAGGACAGTTTGCATATAAACAAGCACTATTTGTTTTATACTCTTAAAAAAACCTTACTATACTTTCCACATTAAGAGTTTTATTGACAATTATAGCATAACTTTGACTCCAATCTAGTCCAACGCTGATTTTAATTAATAACAATGAAAAAATTGGACGTGCTTAAGCTTATTGTCCATTTGTAGGCTTGCATATTGTAAAGTAGCTTGGAGTAAAATGAAGACCTTAAATTCTGCATTCAGAGTAATAGGATTATAAGCAATATTTAAATTGATTAACACCAAATTCCCTCATCTGTAAAATGGCAATAAGATTACCTGACGGTGTTATGTGGGATTAAAACTGGTATAACTTAAAGTTCCTTGAACATTGCCTGGCATGCAGGAGATACTCAATAAATAATAACTCTTTTATTATATCTTAATCTGAACCTCACTTCCATCTTCTACTTTTACCGGAATGGTTAAAATCACTTTTATATCGAAAGGACTATATATTCCATATCTACTCTTCCTAAAGAGTGAGCTGAGTATTTATCATTCATTTTAGATCACTCTTCCAGATATACTGGTCTTTTTGCATCTGATACAGTCTCCAAAGTATATGCATTTTATTCTAGAGATCTGAAATCTTATCAAATTCTTTATTTCCTGAAGTTTGGATTAATGCAAATATGAGCATTGAGCTTTATCTCAACTGAATTAGTAAACAATCTTTTGCTGGGCAACTAGCATCATGATTTTGTTTTTCTTGCCCCTCCAAAGAAACTGTATAAGTATTTTGTCTCTCTTTTACCTTCTATAATCTTCATGTGAATATTTGATGTAAATATGGAAATAATAACAAAAAAATGATAAATTGGTCAAAACCACTTTAAAATGTAATTTGTTTTCTTTTCATTTCCATGAATATTTTCCCCATTTGGTTTTTCTTCCTCCTTCAGTTTTTCACACTCTCTCCCATTTGATTACTTTAAATTTATTTTCATTCTTTAAGAGGTCATTCTTACTGTTAATATTTGGACAAACTATAGTTTACACAAATTCCTATAGCTATGTTCCTCTTGCCATTTTTCTTTAAAAAATTTATTTATACAACCTCTGCACTCAAAGGGATTTTGTCCCTTCTACCTCTTTTCCTATTAGTTTTCATATAAAGACACCAAGAAAAACATATTTTTCATGAAAAGCTGACTTTATCATAATTGCAAGGCAGAGCACAATCTTTTCAGTCTCATAAATGTATCAAAAAGGGCAGTCTGGCAGGATTGGTGAGATTTGGTAAAACAGACAATTTGTTAGAAAAGTTCATGAATTCATCCTTGGGACAAGTCTACAATGTTAAGAGTTAAATCAGTCCTTCTGTCATCCTGAAAAATACGGCCTTAGTAAGCTAATGTTAAAAAAAAAAATCTGAACTCAGGCTCACTGTTTGTTCAGTTTATCTATTTTGTGAGTTATGGTACAGTTGCTTCCAAAATTTTGGTTTCTGTTTCATTTCTCATTCCTTCTCCCTAACTCTCTTCTTCCTTCTCTGTGACAGAGACAAATACCACTACTTAATAGATGGAAAATGTAATCAAATTCATGTCTTCATTTTGATGAGCAATAGAAAAAAATCTGAAACATGATTCCAATCCAAATAGATTTTGGGAATTGCTAGTAACACTCCTAAATATGCTAAAAAAGAAAAAGCCATATTTTTAAATGATCTATCATTTAAATATATATGCTTTCATTATAAGAAGTGATGAAAACTGAGACCAAATTAAATGACAAACAATATACATAATGGAGCAAATCACGCTCTGGGACTATTTTAGTATTATAACCAATACATAGTTTTGTCATGACTGATTTTTCAGAGTTTTAAATGCAGACCCTAATGGTATACTTTTAGTAAAACTACTGATTTAGTTGTTACTTTATTTCAAATCATATAGGTTGTGAAAAGAAAGAAAATTTGTGCTACAGCTTTCAAATGGAATTAGAGGAGTCTCCTTTTAGAGTAATAGATGCCATTTATTTGAGAAATATGGTTCATGAGGTTAAAGTACAGGAAGCAATGGAAGAGAATTGGATTAGAGACAAGCAGAGAAGTTTTCCCTACTTCCTCAATGTTCTTGGAAGCAGCATTAGTGCACAAGGTATTTGCTCAAAATATACAATACTCCTGGGCATGAAATATCATCCCTTTTATGTGCCAAACATAAAAAACACAACAAAACTTAAGATTAAAAACAAAAGAAACACTTTTTTTCTGTCTGAAAGCATTAAAAGTTTGTGTTTCCTTATTAGAAAACTCTGTGACTTTGCTCCATGAGAGGTCTGAAAAATAAATAAATAAATAATACACTACAAAATAAGAACTAATTTGATAAATATAAATGAGGCAAGATAATTTACTTAGATGTTATTTTGCATTTAATATTTTAGACTCTCTCTGCCAATAAGTTAGCCATAACTTTGCATTTATTTGTCTGAGAGAATTTTGCTGTCCTCATTTCAGAAGTTGGTTCAAGTTAATGATTCTTCATGTGATTTGTAAAATGTCTAAACTGACTAAACTAAATATGCTAGGAACTTCAAAGGGTAAAAGCAAAACAAGGAGAGATGTTTCGAGGAGCAGGGACGGAGAAAGAAAAACTCTCCCAAACTTGGAAGAGATCTTTGGAGAGAGGGAACTTGATAAGCATTCAGTATTGGCTCACTTGAGAGTTTTAAAGACCTCAAAACAGCTGTGTGAGGAGCTCTCTAGGAAGGCTGGGTCCTAAGCATTAAAGTGTATGATCTTGTCAATGTTCCCTGGCTCCAAGTTTGATGTGAGGGGCTGAGAATCATTGGATCTCAAGGCTAGAAAGTTAGGCATTCTCAGGTTAGCCAGGGTGGCCAAACAGAGCTTTCACAGTATGTGACAACTGAGACTTTCAAATGACTATGAAGGAAGGAAGACCTAATAACACTAAGACTGGATTTTTCACTAGTCCTAAAGGATGTGTGAGAATCACACTGGAAGTTGAGTTAGTTGTAAGATATCCCTTGTGACAAGCAACTGATACTTATAAAAGACATGATGTTTTTACCTTTTGGGGAGAATGAACTCACATACAAATAGAGAACC
The DNA here is from genome assembly GCF_963455315.2 of Globicephala melas. NCBI lineage: Eukaryota > Metazoa > Chordata > Mammalia > Artiodactyla > Delphinidae > Globicephala > Globicephala melas. Next base: position 37,295,325 of record NC_083317.1, read on the forward strand.
ACGAATATACAGGTAGACTTAGAATAAATGCTTAAATTTTATAAGGTGTGAAAAAGATTCTAATGTCATATCTTATGCTATGGAACATTGTTTCAAGTTCATTGAAACTAAAACACATGATGTTCTTTCTAAGCACAGAAAAAATAATGGTGTTTTGTAGTCCTTAATGACATATGAAAGGCTGCCTCTGAATGGGAAATATAAAATACTATGACAAACATCAAAATCATCCCGACGGGTTTGGGGTAAAGGTTAAATTTATTGGCCACTCCAGAAATACACTTAAACCTGGTTTTCAAATTTCCATGGAGAGCAAAATTCACTGAAAATGACAGAAGTACACGTAGTAATCTTAAATGTATTTGAAATCCACAAACTCCTAATTTATCTTTCTCCCTTACTCCTGAATAATTCCTAAGGAAATCCCAAAGCAGCATTGTATGCATATATAGGCCTTTTATTACTCTGAAGAAAAAACAGTATTATTCATTTTTTTTTTTTTTTTTCTTGCGGTACGAGGGCCTCTCACTGCTGTGGCCTCTCCCGCTGTGGAGCGCAGGCTCCGGACACGCAGGCCCAGCAGCCACGGTTCACAGGCCCAGCCGCTCCGCGGCATGTGGGATCCTCGCGGACCGGGGCACGAACCCATGTCCCCTGCATCGGCAGGCGGACTCTCAACCACTGCGCCACCAGGGAAGCCCTATTCATTTTTATAAATAATAAATCTTGAACAGGATATTGTCGACCTACAAATAAAACAACCAGTTATTTTACCAGCAAAATGGTTTTATTTAAGAATAGCAGAGGAATTGTAATTCAGGACATGCAAGCTATGGTAATAACCATAGGCAAGTCCAGAAAACAAAGGAGAAGAATGTTACTTTATAGGGGAAAAAAAAAAAAAGAGGAAGTTGGGAGAAGCTGCTTTGAAAGAAAGTTCACTGGTGGAAACTGAGAGTTCAGGGTGGTTACATTTCTCATTGGCTGAGTGGTGGTAGTTTCTCATTGGCTTGGGCTGTTTCCTGGTGAAAAGAAAAATCTTCCTTCTTCCTGCTGGATTAGTAAAGTAGAAAGCATCTTCCTTTTGGAGATACAAGGTATGTGTTTCCTGTTTGGTGTCTGCAGATGGCAATGAGTGGTAGGGTGTAAAAGCTCCCCCTTCAGGGCTTCCCAACTACAGTTTGAATGGGGTTTCCTGTTAATAATTTTCACATTATAAAAGTTTAGCAATTTTTATCTCTCTCTCTCTCTCCATACGTGTGTGTGTATGTGAGGTGTAGATATACATATGTGTATATGTATGTATATACACACATACAACAGAGACAGAGAGAGACAGAGACAAAGACTTTTATAAAATTTTAAAGTCATTTCATTTGATAAACATTTATTCAACATATTGTAAATGTAATCTGGGGGATATAAAGGTGAATAAGCTTAAACAAAAAACCTCCCTTTAGGAGAGACTATTAAAAAAATGTTATAAAAGTAGTAAAAACATACTGCTATATTATGATCAGTTGTTTTGCCCCTTGTGAGTTACTGTTCCTATCTATAGGAAATAGTCCATGTTGAAACATTTCTCTAAAGAACAAAAGAAGGGCAGCTCTATTAATCTTGGACAGCAATAAGTCTGGGAGGAAATCTTTTGGTTGCTCCTTAAGCTAAGAGCACAAGAATACAGGTTATTCAACCTTCAAGGTATTGATACTCTATTGCCTATTGGATAATATCATACAGGAAAAATATAAAGGGAGATTCTTGCTACATTTCATCTCTTTTAGCTCTTTAGAGGTATAGCATGAAATCACATAGTATTTAAAATAAATACTGTAAAATACCATATCTTTTAGTTATCAGTACTCTTTAAGCATATATACGTTCTTAGTATCTATTATTATCATTACTATTCTGATAGGAGGTTCTGGAGAGAGCTGATTATTATTTATTTTAAAGCAACTATAAAGTGTGCAGTGCCCCAATTTTTTACCGCTGGTGTGCTATAGTGAGAGCCAGATTTCATCATATACATACACATGGAGTCTATAGATGAAGAAGACAGAAAAAACTAAATATGAATCTGGAAATTTATGTACATGTTATTCTCTTCACTTCCTGAAAGAAGGAGACAATAACCTTTGCTCCTTGGATAGGATCCTAGGTACTTCCTCTGAACCTTTGGAAGGAAAATAATTTTTCCAGGAGACAGATAATCTTGGTGGCTTCTGTTTTATTACAACCCAGGGAGGATGTATCCAATATCCAATATAACACTCTCATCTCCCCACCAATGTAAACAAATACCTCTGGAGTTTAGTGAATCTCTGAAGTTTTCTCATTAGCTATACATGGATATGTAAATTAACTTCTAAAGCTTGATCTTTTAGCCCAGGTCCCAAATTTTACTAATATGTTTTTCAGAGAGCTTTATCTATGCAGAAACACAAAAGTGATTTATCTACAATCCCACAGGTTCATATTCACCTGGTCCTGTATGAGCTCTTTTTAACTCTGTATAAGAATTATTTTGATTGGTCAAATAGTATTCATCTAAATTTTTGACAAATTATGGTCTGCTTCCTTATATAACATGTTAAAATGTGAGTTAAAGAATAAATAACATAAACCCACAAGGACAAAAAGGATGCATACAAATAAAACAGAAATAAAATATCAATATATTTTTGGAAGTAAAATGCAAATGGAAGAGTGGTAACAACAGACTAGAAAACTTATGCATTGAAAAATATTAGGCCTTTGTAGCCTGCAGAACTGAAAAAGCTTATGAAGTGGTATAGAAGATGGTGGCCCTAAACATTAAAAATTGAAGTATTGGAGATTGCCAACAAACAAAAGTACAGCTTCACAGGTGAATTCTACCAAACATTTAGAGAAGAGTTAACACCTATCCGTCTCAAACTATTCCAAAAAATTTCAGAGGGAGGATTCTTCCAAACTCATTTTACAAGGACAGCATCACTCTGATCCAAAAATAGACAAAGATATCACAAAAAAGATTATTACCAGCCAATATCACTGGTAAACATAAATGCAAAAATCCTCAATAAAATATTATCGAACAGAATTCAATAATGCATTAAAAGGATCAAAGACCATGATCAAGTAGAATTTTACCCCAGGGAGACAAGGATGGCTCAATATCTGCAAATCAATCAATGTGATACAGGACATTAACAAACTGAAGGATAAAAATCATATGATCATCTTAATAGATGCAGAAAAAGCTTTTGACAAACTTCAATACACATTTATGATAAAAATCTCTCTACAAAATGGGGATAGAGGGAACATACCTCAACAAAATAAAGGTCATACATGACAAGCACATAGCTAACATCATATGCAACAGTGAAAAGCTGAAAGCATTTCCTTTAAGATCAGGAAGAAGCCAAGGATGCCCAGTCTCACCACTTTTATTCAACATAGTATTTGAAGTCCTAGACAGAGCAATCAGACAAGTAAAAGAAATAAAAGGAATCCAAATTGGAAAGCAAGAAGTAAAACTGTCCCTATTTGCAGATGACATGATACTATATATGAAAAATCCTAAAGACACCACCAAAAAACTGTTAGAACTCATTAATAAATTCAGTAAAGTTGCAGGATACAAAATTAATACACAGAAATGTGTTGCATTTCTATACACTGCAAATAAACTATGTGAAAGAGCAATCCCATTTATAATTACGTCAAAAAGAATAAAATACATAGGAATAAAACTAAGGAGGTAAGAGACGAGACCTGTACTCAGAAAACTATAAGACACTGATGAAAGAAACTGAAGAGAACAAAAACAGATGGAAAGATATATCATGATCATGGATTGGAAGAATTAATATTGATAATATGACCATACTACCCTAGACAATCTACAGATTCAATGCAAGCCCTAAGAAAACAAAGACATTCTTCATAGAACTAGAAAAAATAATTCAAAATTTGTATGGAAACACAAAAGAACCCAATGGCTGAAACAATCTTGAGAAAGAAGAACAAAGCTGGAGGTATCACACTCCCTGATTTCGAAGTATACTACAAAATCACAGGAATCAAAACAGTATGTTATGGGCACAAAAACACATAGCTCAATGGAACAGAATATACAGCCCAGAAACGAACCCAAACTTATATAGGCAATTAATCTAGGACAAAGGAGGCAAAAAGATACAATGGGAAAAAAGACAGCCTCTCCAATAAATGATGTTGGGAAAACAGCTACATGTAAAAGAATCAAACTGGACTACTCTCTCACATTATGCACAAAAATAAATTCAAAATGGATTAAATACTTAAATATAAAGTCTGAAACAATAAAAATTCTAGAAGAAAACAGAGGCAATATGCTCTTTGGTATTGGACAGAATAATATTTTCTGGATATGTATGCTTAGACAAGGGAAACAAAAGCAAAAATAAACAAATGGGATGACATTAAACTAGAAAGATTTTGCACGGTAAAGGAAACTGTCAACAAAATGAAAGCCACCTACTGAATGAGAGAAGATATTTGTAAACAGTATATCGATAAGTGGTTAATATTCAAAATGTACAAAGAACTTATACAACTTAACATCAAAAAAACAAACAACCCAATTAAAAAACGGGCAGAGAATCTGAATAGACACTTTTACAAAGAAAATATACAGATGGCCAACAGGCACATGCAAAGATGCTCAACATCACTAATCATCAGGGAAATGCAAATCAAAACCACCATGAGATATCACTGCACACCTGTCAGAAGGACTGCTGGCAAGGATGTGCATAAAAGGGAAAATTCATGCACTGATGGTGGGAATGTAAATTGGTGCAGCCACTGTGGAAAAGATTATGGACATTCCTCAAAAAGTTAAAAATAGAACTACCACACTTGATTCAGAAATTCCATTCCTGGGCATTTATCCAAAGAAAAAGAAAAGATTAATCAGAAAAGATATACACAACCCTGTGTTCACTGCAGCATTATTTACAATAGCCAAGATAAAGAAGCAAATTAAATGCCCATTGATAGGTGAATGGATAAACATGTTTTGTATACATACATATATGTACATACACACATACATACACACAATGGAATATTACACTACCATAAAAAGAATGAAATCTTGCAATTTATGAGAAAGTGGATAAGTGAAATACACAGAGAAAGACAAATATTGTATGATTTCACTTACATGTGGAGTCTACAAAACAAAACAAATAAACAAACATAACAAAACAGAAACAGAGTTATAGATACACAGAACAATCTAGTGGTTGCCAGAGGGGAGGTAGGTGGGGGGAGGAAATGATTACATTAGGGATATTAAGAGGGTCAAAATTCCAGTTGCAAAATTAATGAGTCATGAGTATGAAATGTACAGTCAATACTATGTAACATCTTTGTATGCTGACAGGTGCTGCCTAGAATTATCATAGTGATCATTTTGAAATGTACAGAAGTATTGGATCACTATGTTGTATAACAGGAACTAACATAGTGTTGTAGGTCAATTACATTTTGAACACAAATAAGCCAACAAACAAACTCATAGACGTAGAGACCAGATTTGTGGTTACCATAGGCAGGGGTGGAGAGGAGTGGAGGAGGAACTGGATGAAGGCAGTCAAAAGGAACAAACTTCCAGTTATAAGTCCTAGGGATGTAATGTACACATGAGAAATATAATTAACTCTGCTGTATGTTATATATGAAAGTTGTTAACATAGTAAATCCTAAGTTCTCATCACAAAAAACAATATTTTTCTATTTCTTTAATTTCGTATCTACATGAGATGATGGATGTTCAGTAAACTTACTGTGATAATCATGTCATAATATATATTAAGTCAAATCATTATGATGTACACTGTAAACTTATACAGTGCTATATGTCAATTATATCTCAATAAAACTGGAATAAAAAATTAAAGTATTGGTTCAAAGGCCATTTAATAAAAATACATTATCTAGGCACCAGTTCTATTTTGAGGAGGCAGGTAATGATCCTTCTCTAACTTCAGAAAATGATGGACAATTTCACTCTTAAGATATTGGAGCAAAAGAATGGCATTCTATTTAGGTTCCAGTATAACAGATGATGGTGAAGTGTGGTGTGCAGTAAACAAATACATTCTACACAAAGATACCTCAAGACTTTCATAAACGTGTTTCCACACTCTACCCTACTGCCAGACGAGGACACTCAATCATTCTCATGAAATGTAAATGACCCCAAGAAAACAAAAGTAAAAATACTGACACTTGAATGTTCTCCAAGTAAAATTTTTCTTACAATCCATTTACTTTGTCAATAAATCTTGCACATTTCATAATATTTTTGGTTTTATACTTTCAGTATTACTAGACAATCAACGTTTAGCAGTCTTTTAGGATGTTCTTTGAAAGGAGAGAGAGGCGAGGAGAGGAGGGGGAGGGGAGGGGAGGGAAGGGGAGAAGAGAAGAGAAGAGAAGAGAAGGAGGGATGGTGGGAGGAAGAAAGAAAGAAAGAAAATCAATAAAATGAACTGAGAAGAAGTTAAGAGATCATATAAAGAAGCATATTTTAAAAAAATTCTGCCAACATACTTGTATTTATTGGATTGTTTATTGATTTGACTAATACTTATATGTTGCTTAATCTGTGGCAGGCACTGTTCTAAATGTTTTAAAAATATTAACTCAATTAACAAGTAAGAGAAGATCCTGTATATGTGAAACAGGAAGAGTATACTACAAAAAGAGAATTCACATTACACAAATGAGCTCATGAAAGATAAAATATGATCAACAAATATAAAAATGCAATTCAAAATTTTGAAAATAAATCTAGGAAAGTCTAGGTAATCATATGGAATGCAGAACATAAAGACAATGATGGGGGATATAAAGGAAAGTAAAACATGTGTTTGCAATTAGTATATCAATCAAGGAGGCCCAAATTTCAGCTAACAGGAATTCCAGAAAGAGAGATCAAGGAAAATAAGGGGCAGAAAAATAAGAAGTAAATAGAACAATTATGTTATTCCAAACTGAAGTAAATATATCTTAAGGTTTAACAAGTCCACAGAGTAACCAGTGTAATGAGTAACAAAATCACGGACCACAGAACATAACCACAAAATTGCAGAACATTAAAATAAAGGAAGATTTTAAAAGCTACAGAGGAGAGGGAAAGTAACTATCAGAAAGTACACAGACAGAAGTCCCCACTCATGTCAGTACAGAAGTTATTCCTTTGATGCATACCCTTTGCTTTGAACATAGTATAAAAATAAACAAAATATAAAAAATGAAACAAAAAATGAGGTCAGCTTGAAGAAGCTATATCCCCATAGACAAAAACAAATGGAAGAAAATCTTGAGGGAGTAACAACACTGTATTTGAAGATCTATGGGATTCTGAATCCAGGATCAGGCAGTAGTAGTTAGAAGTTCACTCCTGCAAGGTCAGAATGACTAAAAGTGATTCATTTTATATGGTAGACTAGAGCTGGAATCCTTGATTGAACAGGAGCCTGGTATACAGTGTCTCTACTGAAAAAGGAGCTAAAAAATACTACGACTGCCAACTGTTACATGGGATGGATATTATAACATTCTGGGGATTTAGGTTGTTGGGAGGACACAATCTCATATTTCCCAGGAAATGAACTAAACCATCACTTGATCATAGATACTGAATCTTAGGTATCATGGGGCCAGATACCAAAACTGCTGAGAGATCCAAACTAATTCTGGACTGACGTCCTGGGTGAACAGATGGAGGCGACTTAATCACTGAAAGAGAACAATGGATATTAAACTTATGGAAATTGGAGAGTGGCAAGATATAGAATAGAGAGCATAAAAGAAAATTATATAAAATATTGATCAAAAGGCTATATATCTGTGGCAAGATTGTGTGTATGTTATCTGTGTGATGATATGAGTATGAGGTAAATATGAAAAGATATATACAAGGTTGTCATTGTTTTACTAGGGTATTGGAGTGGATAAGGAATATAGGTATAATTGAAATAAAACCAGGGAGTGTTGACTGTCAGTAAAAAGACAAAATAAAATACAACAAAGCTGCTTTAAAGAGTCAATGAATAGCTACATTATGGTCATATTCATTCATTTATAAAAAATTATATATACATTCATTTATATTTACCCCTGCAATAAGGAAATATATGTCTAACAGTAGGAGTAAAATCTGGACACACACATTCTAGTAAAAAATTGATTAAAAATCATACAACATTCAACAACAAAAAAAAGAAGAAAATCCATGAAACAAAATGAAAAAGTACAGGCAAACCTCTGCCTGCTACACATGGACAAAATTTTTTGAACTGGTTAAAGAAACAGGACGGTTTGTTTAAAAAAGAAAAACAAATATAGAGAGTTATCAGCAGATGATTCCTCTTTCATTCATTTTATTATTTCATAAGCTAATTAACTATGTATAAAATAAATAACTATAGAAAACATTTAGTAGCTCAGGCCATATGAACCATATCAGATTAAATTATGATTATTTCACATGGGCTTAGGGCAAGACAGTAAATATGCCCTTCACCAATTGTTCTGGAATACATTTGGTCCTACAAATGGAATGTATTTGGGATTGAGAGAGAGAAAAATTTCCCCACAAAAATTTCTAAACAAAATGTCTTCAGGAAAGCATGGCTCTAGGTACAGTATGGGGAAGCTCTGAGAAGGAGAACAATGAGGTCTGAGGAAGGGTTGTTCATCCAGTAGTTCTGGAGATCTGATCTCCAGGGCAACAAAGAGCAAGAGAACTATTAGAGAAGTAACTCAACAGCAGGAGTGCAAGATGAAAGATTACCAACCCACTATGTAATCATTCTTTGTACCCTCAGAAATTACTTAGAGAAAGGACCTCTAGCGAAGAATGTACTACTGAATGTTAAGGGTGGGGGATCATAATAATTTCAGTCTAAATATTTTAAAATATGTGACTTGAAATAACATCTTTAGAGATAAATTTATAAAGCCTGAACAGTTTAAAATGTGGTAGCCTATGACCCAGTATTTCTAAGTATCTTTACTATGGTAAATCCATGTATACTCATGTTCAAAAATGTGCAATGCAGTATCATATCATAATAGTAAGGAAACATTCTAAACGACCTAAATATCTGTAAGAAGAAAAGAGATAAATACATTAGGTATATTTCCCCAATGGAAAACCATACAGTAATTAAAATGAATTAAAAATACACAAATATATGTATATGAACACATTTCAAAATGTATTGAATAAAAACATTTTAAAATTGCACATACAGTTTTATTTATTTATATAAAATGCTTTAAAAAATTCCAAAAGCACTACATATTACTTTTAGATCTATACCTGTTTGTCAATATATACCAAGGGTATAAAAATCTTTATGGAAATCACAATCTCCAAATTCAGAACAATAGCTATATATGGATGGAAGAAGAAATATGAGTTTTTAACTATATCAATATATGTGATTATAATTTTTAGTATATGAAGTAAAACATACCCTAAGAAGATAAATCCTAAGTGTCCAACTCAATAACTTTACACAAATAGAATTCATCTATGTTATCATCACCCAGATATGGATACAGAACATTAACAATATTCAGAAGTCCTCTCATCTGTTCCCTCTTATCAGCTATTTCAATAGCAATATAGGAATATAGAAGGCTATGAAATAGTGTCTTCAAAATTCTGTCAAGATAAACAGCAACCATTCTCCTGACTAACCATAGGTTTGTTATGCCTGTTGTTGAAATTTACCTAAATGGAATCATAAAGTATGTGCTCTATTGTGTCTGGCTTCTTTCACTAAAGTTTATTTATGTTTAGAAGGTTTATGTTTATTGTGTTTGATAGCAATATTTTGTTAATGCTCATACTTCAAAGGATTTCAATCTGTTGGAGTTTTTTACATATGTATTTATTTATTCATTCATCTAATAACTGCATTGTCAATGGATATTTATGTTGATTCCAGTCAATGTCTATTATGAATAGTGTTCCTAGGAATATTCATGTACATGTCTTTTGGTGAACATTCATTCACATTTCTTTTGGTTTCATCTATCTATCTATCTATCTATCTATCTACCTATCTATCTATGGCAGTGAATTTTCTCATCATAGGGTTTATTTGTGTTGAGACTTTGTACATACTGCTACCTATATCATTGTTGTAATTTATTCCCCAATAGCAGACCATTAGATTTCCACTTTTTCCACATCCTCTACAGCACTTGGTATTACCAATCTTTTTAAATTTTAACTGAGAGGTGCTTAATGGTATCACATTGTAGCTTTAATTTGTATTTCCCTGATGAGTAAAGAAAATGGGCACTTTTTAATGTGCTTATTGGCCATTTGAATATTACTTTTGTGAAAACCCTGTTCATCAGCTATTAGTCTGTATTATTATAATTTATTTTCAAAATAAATGTACCAATTGTGAAAGAAAACTGTGATTTGTTAATGCCAGGTGAAGGAAACTGGAGTATTTTCTTAGTATTATTTGTAGTTTTAATCACGTTTGAAACACTTCATATTTTTACAAAAGGAAAAAAAAAATCATACACCCAAATCAGAGATTAAAAGGGAATCTAACAGAACTTCTACTTCCAGACAAGATTGAGTAGTAGGGAAGGGATTTAATCTCCTGCCTGGAAAAAAAATGAACAAACAAACAAACACTGAACCTAAAGAACAAACAAAATATGTGAAAATATATGGGCATCACAAGCAGTACATTGCAGGGCAGAAATAGGTGAAGGTCAAGTAAATATTCCCCCATAGACTGAATGAATCACTTTATGAAGCACCAGCTCTGTGGTGATCTTTACACTCTAGGTTCTCATATATGCTCCCTTCCCCATGCCTTCAGTACTGAAGTTAGTAAAAGTGCTCTGCTATTGCTATCCCCAAGATATTAAACCTTCTACAGTTTTCTCCCTTTACCCAATCCTGACCTCTTTAAAAAGTACGTCTATGAAACTTTCCTCAATTACTGTGAGCATTCCATATATTTCCTACAGAGACTCTGACTGTAACATAGGCAGAAAGCCTAGGTCATATATGATACCAAGCACATTTCTTTGTGTTTGATATAAACCTGCGATGTTACTCATCTTTCTGATTAAAATAAGCAATACAATCTTTAAAAATTGTGTCTTTTCTAGCAAGAGAAACATATATAGACCAATGAGAGACTTGTCTCTATGTTTTCTGTGAGCAGAGAGTTCCAAATAGTGTTTTGCAAGATGTCCTTTGGGTAAAATGGAACCTGCCTACACAGTTTAGTTGAAAACTTTGGCTATTTCAAGGGATGGAATTTTGTCATAATGGAAAGTGGATGTGATGTAAAAGAAAGTGTGGTAAGAGAATGGTGTATGAGTCAAGTTCGTGCTTTTGTGCATGATATCATTAAGAATTCAAACTAAAGCATTTTACGAATTTTATTTAACCTTTTTAGCCACTGAAATTTTGTGTGTGGCAAGGGAGCTTTCTCGTGGCAGAGAACAGAAGAGCTAGTTCACAGTTAACTTTACAAATTGCTTTAAAAAGGTCACTTATGTCTTCACACCTTTTAAAATCTATATTCAGAAAAATTATATAATTGTCAAAGTTCTTAAAATTTCAACTATAGCATGTAGATTTGAACTTTATGTATGTGATTTTTCTGTGTTTTAGTATTTCTTTCAATTCTTTTCCAATCCAATTTTTGCATACAGAGTTCTCCATAAAAACTCTAGTTTCTTGTCAGTGTCTAGTTCTTTGTCAGTGTCTGTCTAATTGATAAATTATAGCTATAGGTCCTTTCCAGGTTCTGCTTTTGAAGAAAATTCCTGTGTTTTAGGGCACTGTTACCAAAGTTTGAGAAGCTGTTCAGAATAACACTCTGTAGTTACAGAAAAAAAAAGGGGGGGGGAAAGAAAAGCATTTTTAATCCAGGCCTATATGTTGAGTACAGGGCTAAGCTTACTAGGAAAACAGTTATTGGATGGAATTTTTCTTACAGAATCACAAAATTAACCTTCATGGAAGAGAAGAAGAGTAAATAGATGAACATGAACATACTGAACACATAAACAACCTGGACTTTACTACACGGTGTGTGTGTAAAGAGAGGAATAAAATAGGGGAGATGGTCTATATCTCAACCGAGACCAATTAGACATTTACTTCTTTATAAATGAGAATTCATGTTAATTAATATCAGTAACCATGCTAATTCTATCTGTAGAATCAGTGGTAATTCAGCGTGAGTATGACAACTGCTCTGATATATAAATCACTACCTTCTATATAAAATTTTATAATCATCTGACTTAGAAGATTTTTTTATATTTTGAGCCCAAATATGCCTCCATCCATGGTCTTCAATCTGATCCTTAGTGACATACTGAATCAAGATAGACTTTCTTCTACAAATCAGTGGTCCAGTATTTGAATACTGCAAATAAGTACCAAAAATTATTTTATTTTCAAATGAAGCAAGAGACATCCTTATAGTATTGTAGGTTATTTAAGAGGGCAGACTCTGAAGCCATATTGCCTTGATTAAAATCTGGGCATCTCTCCACTCATTAGCTGTGTGGTCTAAGGCATAAGGATAACTTATCTGTGCCTCAGTGAAATTTTCTGTAAAATAGAGTTAATGAAAATGCCTACATCTTAGGGTTGTTATCATTTGCAAAATGCTTAGAACAGTATTAAGTATAAAACAGTATAGAGTGAGTACTATATATATGTATGTTAAACTATTTTGAATTTCTTCATCAAATTCCAGTATACCTCAGGCCCTCCTAATTTGTGGTGTTTAGAACAGAAATAGATGCTTCTGGAATAGTTGGATAAATGTGGCTCCTTTTTACTTTTATATTTTTAATTTATTGAAGTATAGTGAACTCACAATATTATATTAGTTTCAGGTATACCACATAGTGATTTAATATTTTTATAGAATATATACTCAAAGTTATTATAAAATATTGACTACATTCGCTGTATTGTAAATGGCATCCCTGACTTACTTATTTAGTAACTGGCAGTTCGTACCTCTTAATCCCCTTCACCTGCCTTGCCCATCTCACCAAGCCTTCCCCTCTGGTAATGAACAGTTTGTTCTCTGTATCTGTGAATGTGTTTCTGTTTTGTTATATTTGTCCTTGTGTTTTGTTTTGCATTTTAGATGGTATATAAAAGTGAAAACATATAGTATTTATCTTTCTCTGACTAATTTCACTAAGTATAATACCCTCCGGATCCCTCCATGTTGTTGCAAATGGCAGGAGTTCATTCTTTTTTTATGGCTGAATTATATTCCATTGTATATATAAACCACCACATCTTCTTTATCCATTCATCTCTTGATGGGCACTTATCCATATCTTGGCTATTGTAAATAATGCTACTATGAACACTGCGGATCATATATCTTTTTGAATTAGTATTTTCAGTTTCTTTGGATAAACACCCAGGAGTGGAATTGCTGGAACCTACGGTAGTTTATTTTTAATTTTCTGAGGAATCTCGCTATCTTCTGTTTTCCATAGTGGTGTACTAATTTATAGTCCCATCAACAGTGTACTAGGGTTTCCTTTTCTTCACATCCTTGTCAACACTTGTTATTTCTTATCTTTTGATTCACAACCATTCTGACAGGTGGCTCCTTTATTATAAATGTTCTGTTGTTACTTAAATATTAAATGTCACCTTCACTTTTGGAAATGGAATCCTCATTTTGAATACTGAAGAAGGAATAAAAATTCTGATTCTTTGCTGCTAAACTATGACTCTTTCATGCTGAACTTATGAATTTACTTAATTGATTCTAAAAGGAGGACCTCACATTTTCCCAACATGTTGCATCTAGTTTTGCCCAAAGACCTTCAATAAGATCTATCCCCTTAGTCAATTAATTATCTGTAGTAAACATTAGTACTGTTCACTAAATTTTCCTGACTATCTACCTTTCTGACTACCTTCCCTGCCCTACTTTGACCAATAAAATGAGAGTGAAAGTGACTATCATTCCTGGGGGCTAAGCTCTATACCATGCTCTTTATTATTTACTTGAGTGAGGACGCTATAGAGAATGCCCCAGCTCATCCACAGTGAGAAAGAGGCATGAGCACCAAATAGACCTTTGAAGTATTTCGATAACACAGACTCTACAACGGGTCTAAGATTTTACCCTGCTTGTAAGCTAGCAAATTAGCCTGCTACAATTTCATGTACCTATATTAACAAAACACAAGACCCCTGAGCCAGAGGATTTTATTCTCAGCAAAATCAGCAGGTGAAGCCATTCCCCCCAATTTCTAAAGTGCCAAAGGATGAGAGTCAGTTGTTTACCTGGGCATGCAGGGGGTTGCACTACAGGAGAGGAAACACAAAACTGGCAGATTAGTTTTATATGGGACTACTAGTACAGCTGTCTATCCCTTCCTCCAGAGAAAGAGATCTTATTCATTAAGGAATTCTCTTCCTAGGGAGAGGGTAAGGAGTTTCTAGGTTATTATGCTGCAGTACAAGTAAATGTGTTAGAAGAGTTTTCATCTCCAAATCTTTCTAGGATATATTATCTCCAGCTCCCAAAGCATGTTTGCTTATCAAATGTTATTAGCTCAGAAGGCCTGGTCTGCATGGTAATGGAGAAATCCCTGGAACATCATCTCCCGATACTACTATGATTTGGGGGGTCATTTTGTCTAATTTTTTTTTACCTACTTAAAATAAAAATGTTTACATAATTCACACTTAAAATGTTTTTTCAAAAAACAAAACTCTATGACATGCCCTATGGATATTTATTACCTTAATTTTAATAACCTAACAAAAATATTAAGTTTATATACAAGCATCCACCTTGGCACAGAATATATCACCTAGGCAATTAGAGGTGGGCTCTTTTCCATACACATAAAAATATATATATATATATATATATATATATATATATATCTCAAGTCTAAAACTAGCAGAGGTGTTCAAAGGACTCTTGAAGTCTTTCTAATCACTTGTGTGCTGGGGATGGATGCATTTTATCAAAACGTGTTGGCTATAGTGAAAGCAATATAAAAGGAGTACGAAAATTGTCCTTATAAAATAGTTTTGACATTTTTACCCTTAGGTAACTGGATAAGCAGCAGCTATCGATGGATTAAATTGTGGAGAAATCTGAGGAGGTAAATAATTCTTGGATATAGACATAAGATGCCCTAAATTTACTTGAACACAGGACCTTTTATCTCACAGAGCACATATTAAGATCCTGTGGAAACAGTGTTCTGATAAAAGATATTACAAAGCACTAATAAGCATAACCAGATAGAAAAACCATTAAAATATAATTCTATTTGGAAATAGGGAAACAAAGAACACATTTTCAGGAAATAAAAATTCTCAGGATTCAAGACAAGCCATACCCAGTGAGATGAAGCTCTTCACCCACTTTGGACATATGGTTTCCTCCTCTAATCTCTCTTCTTCAAGTCTAGGTTGATGCTGTGGTCAAAGCAACATGATTTCAAAATTTAAAGATCTATGCTGAATTTGTGGTCAAATATACCAGATGTAGATGTTTTCAATACTTCCCTGTGTCAGTTATGATTGACTTGCACTCAGCTTTCATGCCCACCTACTTTAAATATGTCTTCCTGAATCATAAAGTTCTGAAAGCTAAAAAGTGAATTTCCCAAAAGAGTGTGCAATGAGGATTCTGGATATCAATCAATTTTACCAATAAAATACAGACATGCAAGATTTTTAAGGCAACTTCTTTTTTTCCTGATCCAAGGATAAGAACAAGACTAGACAAATTTCCTCTCAACTTTGTAAGAAGTGAATGATTGAACATTGGAATGTGGAGACTGGCCACTGCTATCATCACTACCCAAAAAGTTATAGACTGGAAAATAGGACATTACTGAAGAAACAACATACACTGTACCAAAGCAACAGGGAGATGGCCTCCAATGAATTCTGAATGATAATCTCTTCTGTCCCCTTATGGTAAAATAACACTTCCTTCCTCTATGCTCCCACAGTTTACATAATTTGCATATAACCCACTTATGTCTGACTCCCACTATAAATTGTAAAACACTTTGAACAATACAGGACACTTTAAAATGGAGATGATTGATTGACTGATGCTTACCAAGGAAGTGCTACGAATATAACTAAACACAAAGGCCAAAAGAACAGATGTGAATTCCAAAGGAAGCCAGGGTGTTCTTACCAAGACAGAGTAAGTGGATACTGGGTAGTCACAAAAGGAAAAACTCACTACACTATGCTGCAACTGAAGATTTTCATAGAATTGTATTCTGTAATTTTCCTTTCTGCCTGTAATTTTGAAAATATAAAAATATTATTTATTTACTGCAATTCTGCACACATTAAGAAATGGTTGAGATGCCACTTACCACTAAGAAGCAGAACTGATAGAGAATAGAATCAAGTCAAAGTGTGAAAAAGAGATGACCATATAAGCTGGTAGGTACTGACAGTAGAACTGAGTGTCAGACATAATAATGAATTACCTTTGAGGTATTGCCAGTATTTTAACATGTACCATATGGCATAATATAAATCTCTGATAAAATGGACATGTGCAGAGCCTTCAAGATTCTTCTTGTAAGACTGTTCGTCTATCTGGTATATTCTCACAGAATCCCAGAGACTGGGTGGCTTATAAACAACAGAAATTTATTTCTCACAGCTCTGAAGGTGGGGAAGTTCAAGATTAGGTACCAGCAGATTCAGGATCTGGTGAGAGCCTGCTTCCTGGTTCATAGATGGCCATCTTGCTGTATCCTCACATGGCAGAAGGGGACAAGGGAGTTCTCTGGGGTCTCTTTTTTTCCTACCACCCCCACCTTCCCCCCTTGGAGTCCATACATTTGTTCTCTACATCTATGTCTCTATTTCTGCATTGCAAACCAGTTCATCTGTACCATTTTCCCATATCCCATATATATGCGTTAATATACGATATTTGTTTTTCTCTTTCTGGCTTACTTCACTCTGTATGACAGTCTCTAGGTCCATCCACATCTCTACAAATGACCCAATTTCGTTCCGTTTTATGGCTGAGTAACACTCCGCCATATATATGTACCAAATCTTCTTTATTCATTTGTCTATTGATGGGCATTTAGGTTGCTTCCATGATGTGGCTATTGTAAATAGTGCTGCAATGAACATTGGCGAGCATGTGTCTTCTTGAATTATGTTTTTTTCTGGGTATATGCCCAGCAGTGGGATTGTTGGATCATATGGTAATTCTATTTTTAGTTTTTTAAGGAACCTCCATACTGTTCTCCATAGTGGCTGTACCAATATACATTCCCACCAACAATGCAAGAGGATTCCCATTTCTCCACACCCTCTCCAGCACTTATTGTTTGCATATTTTCTGATGATGTCCATTCTAAGCAGTGTGAGGTGACACCTCACTGCAGTTTTGATTTGAATTTCTCTAATAATTAGTGATGTTGAGCAGCTTTTCATATGCTTCTTGGCCATCTGTATGTCTTCTTTGGAGAGATGTCTATTTAGGTCTTCTGCCCATTTTTTGATTGGGTTGTTTTTTTTTTTTAATATTGAGCTGCATGAGCTGTTTATATATTTTGGAGATTAATCCTCTGTCCGTTGATTTGTTGGCAAATATTTTCTCCCATTCTGAGGGTTGTCTTTTTGTTTATAGTTTCCTTTGCTGTGCAAAAGCTTTTCTTTCATTAGGTCCCATTTGTTTATTTTTGTTTTTACTTCCATTACTCTAGGAGGTGGGTCAAAAAAGATATTGCTGTCATTTATGTCAGAGTGTTCTTCCTATGTTTTCCTCTAAGAGTTTTATAGTGTCTGGTCTTACATTTAGGTCTTTAATCCATATTCAGTTTATTTTTGTGTGTGGTGTTAGGGAGTGTTCTAATTTCATTCTTTTACATGTAGCTGTCCAGTTTTCCCAGCACCACTTATTGAAGAAACTGTCTTTTATCTGATGTATATCCTTGCCTCTTTTGTCATAGATTTGTTGACCATAGGTACGTGGGTTTATCTCTGGGCTTTCTATCCTGTTCCATTAATCTATATTTCTGTTTTTGTGCAAGTACCATATTGTCTTGACTACTGTAGCTCTGTAGTATAGTCTGAAGTCAGGGAGTCTGATTCCTCCAGCTCCAATATTTTCCCTCAAGATTGCTTTGGCTATTCAGTGTCTTTTGTGTCTCCATACAAATTTTAAGATATTTTTGTTCTAGTTCTGTAAAAAATGCCATTGGTAATTTGATAGGGATTGCACTGAATCTGTAGATTGCTTTGAGTAGTGTAGTCATTTTTACAATATTGATGCTTCCATTCCAAGAACATGGTATATCTCTCCATCTGTTTGTGTCATTTTTGATTTCTTTCACCAGTGTCTTATAGTTTTCTAAGTACAGGTCTTTTACTACCTTAGGTAGGTTTATTCCTAGGTATTTTACTCTTTTTGTTGCAATGGTGAATGGGATTGTTTCCTTAATTTCTCTTTCTGATCTTTTGTTGTTAGTGTATAGAAATGCAAGACATTTCTGTGCATAAATTTTGTATCCTGCAACTTTACCAAATTCATGGATTAGCTCTAGTAGTTTACTGGTGGCTTCTTTAGTATTTTCTATGTATCATATCATATCATGTCATTGGCAAAGTGACAGTTTTACTTCTTTTCCAATTTGTATTCCTTTATTTCTTTTTCTTCTCTGATTGCTGTGGATAGGACTTCCAAAATTATGTTGAATAACAGTGGTGAGAGTGGACATCCTTGTCTTCCTCCTGATCTTGGAGGAAATGTTTTCAATTTTTTACCATTGAGAATGATGTTTGCTGTGGGTTTGTCATATATGGCCTTTATTATGTTGAGGTAGGTTCCCTCTATGCCCACTTTCTGGAGAATTTTTGTCATAAATAATTGTTGAATTTTGTCAAAAGCTTTTTCTACATATATTGAGATGATCGTATGGTATTTATTCTTCAATTTGTTAATATGGTGTACCACATTGACTGATTTGCATATATTGAAGAATGTCTGCAGCCCTGTGATAAATCCCACTTGATCATGGTGTATGATCCGCTCAATGAATTGTTTGATTCTGTTTGCTTGCATTTTGCTGAGGAATTTTGCATCTATATTCATCAGTGATATTGGCCTGTAATTTTCTTTTTTTTGTAGTATCTCTGTCTGGTTTTCATATCAGGGTAATGGTGGCCTCCTAGAATGAGTTTTGGAGTGTTACTTCCTCTGCAATTTTTTGGAAGAGTTTGAGAAGGATGGGTTTTAGATCTTCTCTAAATGTTTGATAGAATTCACATGTGAAGCCATCTGGTCCCAGACTTCTTTGTTTGTTGGGAGATTTTTTTTTTTTTTTAAGTATGCGGCCTCTCACTGTTATGGCCTCTCCCTCTGCGGAGCGCAGGTTCCGGACGTGCAGGCCCAGTGGCCATGCCTCATGGGCCCAGCTGCTCCACGGCACATGGGATCCTCCCAGACCGGGGCACGAACCCGTGTCCCCTGCATCGGCAGGTGGACTCTCAACCACTGCGCCACCAGGGAAGCCCTGTTGGAAGATTTTTAATCACAGTTTCAATTTCATTACTTGTGAATGGTCTCTTCATATTGTGTATTTCTTCCTGGTTCAGGCTTGGGTTGTTATATCTTTCTAAGAATTTGTCCATTTCTTCCAGGTTGTCCATTTTCTTGGCACAGAGTTGCTTGTAGTAGTCTCTTATGATGCTTTGTGTTTCTGCAGTGGCTGTTGTAACTTCTTTGTCATTTCGAATTTTATTGAGTCCTCTCCCTCTTTTTCTTGATGAGCCTGGCTAAAGGTTTATCAATTTTGTTTATCTTCTCAAAGAATCAGCTTTTAGTTTCATTGATCTTTGCTACTGTTTCCTTCATTTCTTCGTCATTTATTTCTGATCTGATCTTTATGATTTCTTTCCTTCTGCTAACTTTGGGTTTTGTTTGTTCTTCTTTCTCTAGTTTCTTTAGGTACAAGGTTAGATTGTTTATTTTAGATTTTTCTTGTTTCTTGAGGTAGGATTGTATTGCTATAAACTTCCATCTTAGAACTGCTTTTGCTGCATCCCATATGTTTTGGATCATCGTGTTTTCATTGTCATTTGTCTCTAGGTATGTTCTGATAGCCTCTTTGATTTCTTCAGCGATCTCTTGGTTATTTAGTAACTAGTTTTTAGCCTCCATGTGTTTGTGTTTTTTATGTTTTTTTCTCTGTAATTTATTTCTAATCTCATAGAGCTGTGGTCAGAAAAGATGCCTGATATGATTTCAATTTTCTTAAATTTACTGAGGCTTGATTTGTGACTCAAGATGTGATCTATCCTGGAGAATGTTTCGTGTGCACTTGAGAAGAAAGTGTGATCTGCTGTTTTCAGATGGAATGTCCTATAAATATCAATTAAATCTATCTGGTCTATTGCATCTTTTAAAGCTTGTGTTTCCTTATTAATTTTCTGTCTGGATGATCTGTCCATTGGTGTAAGTGAGGTGTTAAAGCCCCCCACTATTATTGTGTTTCTATCAATTTCCTCTTTTATAGATGTTAGCATTTGCCTCATGTACTGAGGTGCTCCTATGTTGGGTGCATATATATTTATAATTGTTATATCTTCTTCTTGGATTGATCCCTTGATCATTATGTAGTATCCTTCCTTGTATCTTGTAACATTCTTTATTTTAAAATCTGTTTTATCTGATATGAGTATCACTACTCCAGCTTTCTTTTGATTTCCACTTGCATGGAATATCTTTTACCATGCCCTCACTTTCAGTCTGTATGTGTCCCTAGGTCTCAAGTGGGTCTCTTGTAGACAGCCTATATATGGCTCTTGTTTTTGTATCCATTCAGTGAGCTTGTGTCTTGTGGTTGGAGCATTTAACCCATTCACATTTAAGGTTATTATCGATATGTATGTTCCTATTACCATTTTCTTAATTGTTTTGGGTTTGTTTTTGTAGGTCTTTTTCTTCTCTTGTGCTTCCCATTTAGAGACATCCCTTTAGCATTTGTTGTAGAGCTGGTTTGGTGGTGCTGAATTCTCTTAGCTTTTGTTTGTCTGTAAAGCTTTTGATTTCTCCGTCAAATCTGAATAAGATCCTTGCCGGGTAGAGTAGTCTTGGTTGTAGGTTCTTCCCTTTCATCATTTTAAGTATATCATGCCACTCCCTTCTGGCTTGTAGAGTTTCTGCTGAGAATTCAGTTGTTAACCTTATGGGAGTTCCCTTGTATATTATTTGTTGCTTCTCCTTGTTGCTTTTAATAATTTTTCTTTTGTCTTTAATTTTTGTCAGTTTGATTAGTATGTGTCTCGGTGTGTTTCTCCTTGGGTTTAATTTGTATGGGACTTGCTGCACTTCCTGGACTTGGGTGGCTATTTGCTTTCCCATGTTAGGGAAGTTTTCAACTATAATCTCTTCAAATATTTTCTCAGGTCCTTTCTGTCTCTCTTCTCCTTCTGGGACCCCTATTATGTGAATGTTGGTGCCTTTAATGTTGTCCCAGAGGTCTCTTAGGCTGTCTTCATTTATTTTCATTTTTTTTTTCTTTATTCTGCTTGTGGCAATGAATTCCACCCTTCTGTTTTCCAGGTCATTTATTCATTCTTCTGCCTCAGTTATTCTGCTATTGATTCCTTCTCATTTTTCATTTCAGTTATTGTATTGTTCATCTCTGTTTGTTTGTTCTTTAATTCTTCTAGGTCTTTGTTAAACATTTCTTGCATCTTCTTGATCTCTGCCTCCATTCTTTTCCTGAGGTCCTGGATCATCTTCACTATCATTATTCTGAATTCTTCTTCTGGAAGGTTGTCTATCTCCACTTCATGTAATTGTTTTTCTGGGGTTTTATCTTGTTCCCTCATCTGATACATAGCCCTCTGTCTTTTCTTTTTGTCTATCTTTCTATGAATGTGGTTTTCGTTCCACAGTCTGCAGAATTCTAGTTCTTGATTCTGCTGTCTGCCCTCTCTGGGGTCTCTTTTTAAAATCACTAATCCCATTCAGAAGCACCCTCATGATTTTATTACTTTCTAAAGACCAGCCTCAAAATATCATCATATTGGTGGCGCACAAACATTTTGTGGACATGCAAACGTTCAATCTGTGTCAGTTGTTTTTAGTTGTTACTCATGAATTGCCAACTGTAATGAATGACTTATGTTACAGCTATGGATTTTACCACCAATGTATTCAAATAGATTATTACCTGTTCTCAAAAAAAAAAAAAAAATCAGAACAGCTTAACCTCAAGAAGACTTCTTGAAAAGCTGTTTCCCATGAAAATCAAGAGGGCAAAATATTCATTGGTCTAGCTCTTCCATGTAAAATAGAGTTTATGGTTTCTGTTGGCTGAGCATAACAACTGACAACATGATCTAAAAGTCTCTGGCTTCTTTATGTGATGTGATTTTCTAACAGCTGACAATATATACTGAGAATGGCAGTCCAAGAGAGGAAGGATTATTTCTCCCTCTCAGAGAATCATAGCACAGTTTTAACTACATCATCATATTTATTAACTAGACACAGAACAGTACTAATAATTTTGATGGATATTTAACAAGAAAAATGATAATATTTTCTTCCCAATCTACCTAGTTGGACAACAAAATATTAGCATAAAAATATAAATTAATATGAAGACTATGAAGCAAAATGTTTCATATTTGCAGTCATTCTCCTTAGGATACAGAGTAGTTCTGAATTTGACAGTGATTTGCAGTATATTTAGAGAAAATTTTCTCTTAAGAGGCTGAGTAGTATTCTTTATAAGTATACTTCTATATTTGACTGGAGAGTCAAAGGAAAAATTAAAAGGTCTTGTTTAAGAGACGTTTTCTTTTCAGGTTAACTAAAGAATTTATTTTGTCATCACACTGCTACTTTTCTTTCGGTTTTCTTTCTTCACAGCCTA
The DNA here is from genome assembly GCF_963455315.2 of Globicephala melas. Taxonomy (NCBI): domain Eukaryota; kingdom Metazoa; phylum Chordata; class Mammalia; order Artiodactyla; family Delphinidae; genus Globicephala; species Globicephala melas. The sequence goes on from NC_083317.1 coordinate 37,318,320, forward strand.
CCACAAAGTTTGGTAGTTTCTTTAAATAAAATTAAATCTGTTATTCGACAGGCATTTATACTTTGGGAGGATAAAAACAAAACAAGCACAATTTTATTAAATTGTGTCCCAAGTACTATGTTAGGAACCAAGTAGATGCTGCTTTTTAAATAAAGTTTCATTAAAATATATATATATATAAATATATATATATATATACACACACACACACACAAACACACACACACACACACACACACACACACCATACAGGAGGCATTAGAATTCAGATGACTAATTCAGAAAATTATTCTTCCATATTCCAAAGTGCATGTATCACTTTGTGCATATTGATATCTTAACACTGATCACAATGAATTATAATAACATGGTTGGTCTTCCCCATTTCCAACCTTAGATTGTGAGCTTCTAAAGGACAAAATTTGTCTGATTTATCTTTATATTCTTAATGTCTATGCCAGTGCTCAGCATATAACAAATCCTCCCTAAACATTTGTTAAATGAATGAATGAACATATCCACTCTATAGTTTCCTCCATCTATATATTTTGTCATGTCTACTACTGGCATAAGAATCTGATGAAAATGGAAATGTCCCCTGATGACCTAGTTGTAAATGTCCCTCTAATTTTATTTCTCTTTGTATATAATTTTATTTAACTTCTTATTTATTCTTCCAAATAGTTTTATGCATATAAATGCATATACAATTTGGGCTTTTTTCCCTTCTCTTTTCCACAGTTCACTGGACACACTGTTCTGGATCTTCCTTTTTCTCATGTAATAATATCTCTCAGAGATTTCTTCACATCGGAACACAAAAGTCGTTTTACATTTATTAACAGCTAAATAGCATTCCATTGTATGAATAACAAAAAAAAAAAATATTTACCAATTCCTCTATAGGTTGGCTTTTAGATACTACCCCGATTTTGTGCTATAACAAACAACACTATGAGTGAATAAAATTTTGCAGGTCATTTTTCTATACAGTGATTACAATTTGTAGGACAAATTCTTAAGATTTCTGGGTCAAAAGTACATTTGTACTTTTTTTTTTTTCTTTTTTGAGTATGCAGGCCTCTCACTGTTGTGGCCTCTCCCGTTGTGGAGCACAGGCTCTGGACGTGCAGGCTCAGTGGCCACGGCTCACGGGCCCAGCTGCTCCACAGCATATGGGATCTTCCCGGACCGGGGCACAAACCCGTGTCTCCTGTGCGGGGGACTCTCAACCACTGTGCCACCAGGGAAGCCCACATTTGTACTTTTGATAGAGGCTGCCAACTTGCTTTCCATGTGGGTTGTGCCAATTTACACTTCTACCAGCAATGAATGAATGTTGATAGATTTTATGCATCATTGCTAATAGTGTGAGTTATCAAGCTTTTGAACTTTTGCTAATCTTAGAGGTGAAAATGGTATTTCAATGTAGTTTTAGTTTATATTTCTCTTTTAATGAATGAGATTGGACATCTCTCCATATCTTTAAATGTCTTTTTGTTTTTTTAAATTTTTGTCCATTTTCCCATTTTGTTAGAAAGTAGCTGTTATTTTGCAGGTGATCTTTTTATGGTAGAGAGAGGACCCTTTAATTAATGTCTATGATAATTTGCTGTAAACATTTTCCCAGCTTGTGATTTTTTGTTTGATTTTGTCTATGTTATTTGCAAGTGGTAGCTTATTTTTCTTTATTTATATATATACAGCAAAATTTATCAGTCCTTAGAAGGTTAAAAATATAGTGTTCCAAACAAAAATATAGAGTCACATTATCCTGGAGTTTTCAATGGCAATTTTGTTTGAATTCAGTGGTATCTAGTATTTCTGCCAGTGGTGGAAATTTTCCTAAGAAGATATTTTGCTCTACAGTAATTGAAAACTATAAGTACTACAGATATTTTAATGAATTGGTATTTAAACCAGTGTAAAAGAATATTATTAAATAAATGGAAAATCTTAGCACAAAAATTTAATGGTAAGATGAAAAGCCGAGTTAAACATTTTAATCTTTTTAATGGTCAATTGTACAAAGTTTAGCAAAAAAAAATACAGTTATCACTTTAAACCATAACTTCACCAAACTTAAGCCTCTTAACCTACTAATTTTATTTTTCCATTTATTTTGAATCTAACCTAGATTTTATAATCATTCCAAAATTGAATCAAGGATTTGCCTGTTGCTTCCACTGTCACATTTATAGAAACAAGGGCATGTTATTTAGGCCTTTTATGTTGTAATAACCACAGATGCACTCAGTCTTCCATGAAAAAGTAAATTGTTTTAGGATATCTATGAACTGGAACAGAAACCAAGGATATTCTAGCAAGATTTTCCTCCAGTGGCATCTATGAAATACCTCTGGTTATTTTATTCCTGTCTCCTCATTCTCTTGTGTTACAATAACCAAATTCTAGTTTGTTAAGTTATTTCCTTTGCCTCTACTAGACAGAACTCTTTGTCAAATTCAAGGTACCAATGGGCTACCACACATAGAGTGCCCCCTGGTAGTCTAAGGAGAGCTTTCTTTAGGAGGTGGAAAAAACCCAGATGGAAGGAAAATAGGAGTAAGGCTGATCAAGCTCTTTACAGTTAAAATACCTTGTTCTATCCACACGTACCACAATTGATGTACACATAAAGCATGTAACTACTTCTTCAATCTGTCAGAAAAAGCCAGTCTATATTTCTGCATGTCCTCCAAACTGGCTTTGACCATTTAAGGGTAGATAATAAAAGAAAGGTTGAGAGAAAATCATTAAGAGGCACAGTTTTTTTTAAAAAATTAAATATATACATGCTGCCATAGCAGGTAAGTATATTAACTGGGATTAGAGATAAAAGGAAGTAGAGAACACTAAATTAAAAATAAGTAGGTTGATTAATGGAATAGTATTTTCCCCTTGTTAAAGGAGTAGGTTCCCGTTTGAGTTCTGGTTGTAGATATTTGTTTAACTCTGGCATCATTACAAAGGAGCACTGTCTTTCTCCCTCCTCAGTGCATGCTGCCACATGTAATCTACTGGTCAGAAGATACATATTATGCTATCTTGAGATAATATGCAGCTGTTCACACTGGTTTTCTCTCTCTCTCACACACACACATACACACACATACACATACACTGCTTCTGGAAGAATCACTTTATCATATGACAGTGGAAGACACAGTATTAACATGCAGTTACAATAAAGAATACATATCACATCACTTTTCCTGCAACATCCCAGCATAATGGAGTCAGTTAAGGCCATATTTTTTAGTCTTGACTATGTACTTATATATAAAGGTAGATTTAATAAAGCAGAGGGAGGTTTAGTTCCAACATCATCATTAAGGTCACTGAAAGTTTCATGACTAAATTTTCAAGTATTATATTTCAAAGGTAACCTGCTGTTGTTTACTTTCCAACCTTTTATTCTGGCACATTTATTCTTTATGTACAGAATTTTATTTAAAAAGAGTGAATGGAATCTCCCTTGGAAATATAGAAGGTGGTATGATTAATATAGAAACATGTGGTAAACATGTTTTTTCCATACTTAGCAAAGCCTGTGAATTTAGAATAAAATATTTTGGTTTCTTCTAGTATTAAGCAGAAACTTATTTTTAATAATTTTTCTTCAAATATTGATGCATTGTTTTCAGAAGACATAAGAGATTGTTGGGTTCTATGCATTTGAGATTGTGTATATTAAATAGTTGAAACCTTATTATCAACATTCACCATTAAATTGGTATTGAAAGAAAGGATGAAAAGAAACAAAATCAAACCAGCTCAAAAATAGCAGTGTGAACCTGTGAACAATCTCCAAAGTTATTATCAGAAGCCATTCTAGGGAGATTAACAAAAGACTGTAGTTTCCCCCATGAAGTGCTGGGTAGAGATATTGAGGGAAATGTTCCAATAAACTTAAAGTTAGTGCTATGTATATATTCCTACCTGAGGCAAATACCAGTTAAGTGTGCTTTAAATGCAAACTGAGTTTTCTTTTAGTGGAAAATGTTAAAGGTTTTAAGAAGTACCTCTTCACCTTTCATCTTATTAGAAAGGATGATGAGTTCTTAGGGCATCTGAAAAAATAATCCAAGCTGGAAAAATTTTTAAATGACCAAAAGAAAATTTAAAACAATGTAAAAAAGCTTATGTCATAAAATGAAGAAGTACATGACACCAAGGAACAGAGAAGCAAAACTCACATTATGTAGTAGGTAGAATTTGCCCACAGCCACTGGCTTCATTGGAAAAGTGACTAGATTCCACCAATGTGTAGCAGCAGCTCCACAAAGAGAATGCTAAAATTAAAAATAAAATAGCATTAAAGTATAGGTATGTGTGTTTAAAGGCTCCTTCTGGAAAAAAGATGCAATTTCTTCATGGAGCATGTATCTAGGATGTGGCAGAGTGATTCCCAGGACAATTCAAATCCTTTCTGGATATCTATAAGAATGAATAACTTGTTTAAATGAAGTATGGAATGAATCTCTAATTAATTGAACACTTGAATAGAAAACAGGCAGAAAATGCTAATTCTGTTGGCATTTTAGTATCTTCTTTCAGATTATATTTTTGAAATATAAGTGGGGATATAAGAAACTGATATACTTTTACAAAGTATTAAGAAGATTTAGTTTTCTATACTATGCTAGTATAGTAGGATGAAATGATTCCATAGATTGAACCTACAGTCCCTAATGTGCTAGAAATTTGTTTATGTGGGGAAAGTACCTTAGTAAGACATTTAAACTCAGAAAGACTTTGAAAAAAAAATTACAAGGAAACAAAGAGAGCCAAGGTTTGGCATTTGGTGGTGGATTATAACAGAGAGATGAGTCAGGAGGAGGAGACAGAAATAGGCCAACAACTAGGTAAGAGGCTGTTACTTTATAGATGACCAGTATGAAAATTCTAATGGAAGTGTGACCAGTGAATTAGTCTATTTATAGTTGTTTGCATCGCTCTGATATAAATACTGTAACCATCTCACCAATAATTCCATTAAGATATCCTACATATATAAAGTGTCTGTGCAATTGATTTCAGGGATAAAACATCAAGAAAAGGGGTTTACTTCCTCATCTGTGTTGAAGTAGAATGACAGAAACAAAATACTTCCAATAATTGAGACATCACAATTTCTGTTTCCTTTGGGGGAATCAGAAACCTAGATGTGAGCATGAAAATGATTAGACTTTACAATACCTGGGAAAAGAATTGGATATCCTGAAGAAAGTGGACTTAGAAGCTTGAGACATTTATCTTTTTAAATTCTTCTGATATTTCAGTCACACAAAATAACAGTTTCACAAGAAACACATGTCTAATTAAACTCCAACAGCTATTAATTTAGTGTCTACTATGTGGAAAACACTCTGCTAAGCATAGCGATTGATAAGAAAGTCTACCCTTATAGGGTTTACAATCCACTGGGAGAAACAGACAAGTTAAATATGACACAAAACATACAAATAAAATGTAAAGTTATATAGAAAAAAGAAGATGGTGCTAAAAAGCATAAATATTTTAGGGACTTGGAAAAGACTTCTCTGATGTAGTGGACAACAGAGCTGAAATCATTTCCATTCTTCTCTCCTTAGATCTCTAATAGCTTCCCCATTCTTTCAAAGATGAACTTGCATACCTTTTTACTGAGAAAATAGAATTAATCAGAAGAGAAAGCTACCAATTTATTTTATCTCTGTGTATCTACAAATACCTATACACATATCCTTGCCTTCCCCTGTTACTAGAGATGAACACAATGAAAGATAAAATTATTTGAAGATGGCAAAACAAAGCATTATATCAAACGTAAGGTCCTTCTGAGCTTATAGCCCTGTGCAACTGTACATGTCACACACCCATGACATTAAATTAGATGACCACCACATATAATCCATCAAGAAATTTTGTTGGTTCCACCTTCAACATAAAGAATCTGACTCCTTTTCAGGACTTCCCTGGTGGTCCAGTGGCCAAGACCCTGCACTCCCAATGCAGGGGTCCTGGGTTCAATCCCTAGTCAGTGAACTAGATCTCACATGCCACAATTAAGAATTTGCATGCCACAACTAAAGATCCTGCATACATATATCCCCTCTTTTTTGGACTTCCTTCCCATTTAGGTCATCACAGAGCACTGAGTAGAGTTCCCTGTGCTATACAGTAGGTTCTCATTGGTTACCTATTTTGGATATACTTTTATACTTATAGCTGATTCATTTTGCTATACAGTAGAAACTAACACAACATTGTAAAGCAATTATACTTGAATAAAAATTAATAAAAAAAAAAGAGCCCACATGCAGCAACGAAGATACTGCATGTGACAACAAAGATCCTGTCTCTCAACTAAGACCCAGCTCAGCCAAATAAATAAATATTAAAAAAAAAAAAAAAACAAAACAAAGAATGTGACTCCTTTTCACTACTTCCACTGAGACCACTCTGGTTAAATCATCATCAGCCTTTACCTGGATTATCCCTCTATCTAACCAATTGGACTCCACACATGTAGCCCTGTCTTTTCACACCTCTTTACTATATTCTATTCTCAACACACCTGTGATAGTGATCTTTTAAAAATTAAAAAGAGATTATATCATCCTTCTGCTCAAAGTTCTGAACGATCTGTGATCTCACTCAGAGTAAAATCTCATCTTTACAATAGCCTAGAAGGCTCTATATGATCTTGGTCTCCCCCAAATTTTCCACTTGACCTCATCTCTTCTACAGTCCCTGCCTTCCAATTATGCTCAGCTCCTGGAGGGTGCCTTCTTTTCTGTTCTTTGAGCACACTGCACATGCTGGGGGCCTTTTCCTCTGCTGTTCATACTGATACTCCTTCCTGAAAATATCTCCATGACTCATCCACTCAAGTTTTTTACATCTTTGCTCAAAAGTTACCATCTCAGTGAGATTTTCTCTAACCTATGTAAAATTTTAACAACCCCCATTGTCACACTTCGTTTACCTTTGGGTATCTTAAAAATATTTACCATCTTCTAACATCCAATATAATTTATATATTTTTATTATTACAATAATATAAATACCATATGGACAGCAATTTTTATCTATTTGGCTGCATGTTATAACTTTAGTACCTATAATGTTACCTGGTATAACAGATATTTACTGAATTCTATTAATGAATATACTTCTGATTGCTTTGAGAAAACTTAACTATAATTTGTGTGTGTGTATGTGATAGGACTTGAGTTTGCCCATTAAACTTTGTAACATACCTATTTGTATATGGGAGCTTAAAAATCTGAGGATGTTTAAAAAGCACATAAAAAGTGTGTACACCAAGGACAACTGCTCCAAACATTGTAGACCACATGATTCTTTTTTTATAATTCTGTTCTTTTTTTTAAGTATACTTCACTTCTAATATATTAGTTTCAGGTGTACAACATAATGATTTGATATTTTTATAGACTATGCACCATACAAAGTTATTATAATATTATTGACTATATTCCCTGTGATGTACATTACATACCTGTGACTTGTTAATTTATAATTATAGTTTATAGTTCTATAGCCCATTTCATCTACTTTACATATCCCCTAACCCCTCCCCTCTGACAACCACTAGATTGTTCACCATATCTGTAAGTCTGTTTCTGTTTTATTTGTTCATTTGTTTTGTCTTCTAGAGTCCACACATAAGTGAAAACCCAGTATTTATCTTTCTCTGTCTTATTTCACTTAGCATAATACCCTCTATGTTCATCCATTTTGTTATAAATGGCACGGTTTCATTCTTTTTATGGCTGGGTAATATTCCATTACATATACCACAGCTTCTTTATCTATTCCTCTGATGGACACTTAGGTTGCTTCTATATCTTGTCTATTGTAAATAATGCTACAATGAACACTGGAATGCACATATCTTTTCATGTTAGTGTTTCTCTTTTCTTCTGATGAATACCCAGGATTTGCTCAATCATATTTAGTTCTATTTTTAATTTTTTGAGGAACCTCCATACTGTTTGCCATAGTGGATGTACCAATTTACATTCCTACCAACAGCATACAAGGGTTCCCTTTTGTCCACGACCTCACCAACACTTGTTATTTCTTATCTTTTCGATGATATCCATTCCGACAGGTATGAGGTGAAATTTTAGCGTGGTTTGATTTGGATTTCCCTGATAATTAGTGCTATTGAACATCTTTTCATGTGACTGTTGGCCAACTGTACATCTTCTTTGGAAAAATGCCTATTCAGGTCCTCTGTCCATTTTTAATCACATTGTTTGTGTTTTGATATTGAGTTGTATGAATTATTTGTATATTTTGGACAGTAACCCTTTATCAGACATATAATTTGCAAATATATTCTCCTATTCAGTAGGTTGCCTTTTTGTTTTGTTGATAGCTTCCTTCACTGTGCCAAAGATTTTTAGTTTTATTTGACCCCATTTGTTTATATTTGCTTTTGTTTCCCTTGCCTGAGACAGATCAAAAATTGCTAAGAGCAATTTTTAAAAGCATACTGCCTATGTGTTCTTTTAGAATTTTTATGGTTTCAGGTCTTACATTTAAGACTTTAATCCATTTTGAGTTTAATTTTGTAAATAGTGTGTGAAAATGGTCTAGTTTCATTCTTTTACATGTAGTTGTCCACTTTTCCCAGCATCACTTATTGAAGAGACCATCTTTTCCCCATTGTATATTCTTGCCTCCTATGTTGTAGATTAATTGACCATATGTGCATGGGATTATTCCTGGGCTTGCTATTCTGGTCCATTTATCTATGTGTCTGTTTTTGTGCCAGTACCATACTGTTTTGCTTACCTTTGCACTATAGTTTGAAATCAGGGAGCATGATACCTTCAGCTTTGTTCTTTCTCAAAATTGCTTTGGCTACTTGATTTTTTGTTGTTGTTTTGGTTCCATACAAATTTGAGGATTATTTTTTTCTAGTTCTGTGAAAAATGCCATGGGTATTTTGATAGGGATTTCATTGAATCTGTACATTGCTTTGGGTAGTATGGAAATTTTAACAATATTAATTCTTCCAAAGCATAAACACATCTTTCCATTTATTTGTATAGTCTTCAATTTCTTTCATCAACATCTTATAGTTTTCAAAGATAGGTCTTAGTTTCATTGATCTTTTCTATTTTTTTTGGACTATATTTCATTTATTTCTGCTCCAATTTTTATTATTCCCTTCCTTCTACTAACTTTGGGCTTTGTTCATTCTTCTGATTCCTTTAGGTGCAAAATTAGGGGTTTTATTTGAGTTTTTTTTTTTTCTTGTTTCTTGGTAGGCCTATATTGCTATAAACTTCCCTCTTAGAACTGCTTTGGGTGCATCCTATAGATTTTGGAAAGTTGAGTTTCTATTTTCATTCCTCTCAAGCTGTTATTTGATTTCCTCTTTTATTTCTCTGGTTGATCCCATGGTTTTTTAGTATGTTGTTTTGTCTCCATGTGTTTTTTTTTTTTCCAGTTTTTTACCTGTAATTGATTTCTAGTTTCATACCATTGTGGTCAGAAAAGATGCTTGATATGATTTCAGTCTTTTTAAATTTATTGAGACTTGTTTTGTGGCCTAGCATATGATCTATCCTGGAGAATATTCCATGTGCACTTTAAAAAGTGCTGTTTTTGGATGTAATGTTCTATAGATATCTATTAAGTACATCTGTTATAATGTGCACAAAATTCTTTGTGATTGGATCTATTCGTATTCCTTTTTAAATAAAGCTCATTAAAACTAACAAGAGAAATCAAATCATTCAGGACAGAGTTTCTGCTTTCAAAATTGTGTAAGGGCTGGCTCAATGATGTATTCCATCCTTGTACATGTATTTACATTTATTCAATTTTTCAACATTTACCATATAGCATGTTGCCATCTACTTTATGTACAAATTTCAACTCCTCCAAAATGATAAAATAAGCAGCCTAGTGGATACTACACCTAAAATTAATTCCAGGCTACTACATTTGTCAATTAGAAGTATACTTATTTGATATGGAAAATATTCATAGGCAGGTTGATATGCCATATAACCTAGGTTATATGTGCAATATAATGTTGTTTGTAAATATATGTAAATTTTCTTCATGCATGCATTTTTAATCAATTATTTATACAATGAACAAGCACTATAATTAGCAGAAGTTATTGAAAAATAGAAATATTATTTGTTTGTAGGTTTTCTTCATGATAAAATGTAAATTTGGTTTTCCATAAAACTTATTCTATTTTGAAAGCAATTCAGTCTAGGGTCAACAAGACATTTTTTTAAATTGTACTTTCTTATGGAGAAAAATTTTCTTGTAGAGTAAAAAGCTTAGAATACTTTGATTTTTTTGCCTATAATACTTCAAAATTATAAAATAATATTTATAATTATCATTTAACTTTCATCATTTTATGAAAGATACTGTTTAAAAGTATTAACACAGGATTCTAGGACCATGTTGGGGGCATTAGTGACATAATTTTTAAATCTTTCCATATAATCACATGAAAGCAGACAATACAATAAAACAGCAAACCTGAAAAATAATGGGGCAACATTTGCACCAAATTATGGTAACATGGGTTGCCCCATAAATCTCCAAATATAAGTATATAAAGACAACCAACAGCCAAAAAAAACCTGCCTGGTATCAACATCTATGCAGAATGAACTGAAGGTAATTAAAGGGTTACTTGATAAACTAGAAAAATATGAGAACCCCAGAAGAGCCAACAGAAATTCACTGGAGAACAAATCAGGCCAATGTGACAACAGCTATTGAAATGGGAGGAGTTTCTCCCTATCAAATTGCACATGAATGGAAGGTACAATGTAAGGTCCAAAGCAACTGGAGTAGTTTGAACTTTGCAAACTCTTGAATCTTCTACAAATTTATAAAAGCTAACCTGGATCACATCTCATTTGTAAAATCCAGGAAGACCAATTTTACATTAAAATGAGAAGCAGAAAATATTGAAATCAAATCCTCATCAAAGTCACTATGAGGAAAGGAGATAAAGGTACACAATTATATCCTGCAAACAATGAAAGCATTCCAGAAAAACATGCCTACAAAGCAAATGTAAACTATAATGTACTATTTCAAAATATTCCCAAAGATAATAAAAAAGAGTAAAATGTATTTTATAAAAAACATAAGAACTTGAAAATTTCAGAAATAAGATGGAGAACTCAAGAAGGAATTAGATTTTTTTCATTGGAAATGAAGAATAAGTTAGAAGAAACATAAGAGTGACTAACCATCACAGATACCATCTAAAGAGAAATGCTAGATAAAAATGAGGAAGATTTTCAAAATTAAAATGAGATAATGCATCCCTTCTCCTTGCCTTTGTCCTCCCTTTTCCTTCCCCTTTTTCTCCAAAATGGTATTGGATATTGAATTGCAATTTATCAGTATGAACTGATATTTTTCCAAATATAGAGGTAGCTGTGGGAATAAATATATTAATAAATGTGATATAGTAATAAATATATGAGTACACTATATTTCCGATCTTGGTCCACTGCAAATGCCTGTGGATAGTAACACCCAATAATAATAGCCCACCTATTGCCAGGATCTTTTTTTTCTAAAAACTGTCCTACACCATAATATGTCAGGACTGTAAAACTGTCAAAAGACACTGCAACCAGCTTGAAGTGGCTTTCAGTTGCCAAATATTGGAAAATTTAAGTAATGACAGAAAGGGATTACAATCCATTAAACAAAATCTGTGAATCCATACTCACATAAAGAAATAAATGGATGTATAAATGAAAAAACTTTAAAGTAGAATGCCAATAAATAAACGTAGATTTGGAAAATGAAGTTTAAAATCCATTAGTTGTTTACCCTCAAAATAATGAATTCAGGCAAAAATCTTTAGTAGGTAATAAAACATATGGCAAGTATTTGACGAGAAGCAAGATACAAAGTATGCTCCTATGAAATACTTACTAAATTAAATGAGAAAAACAGTAGTTTTGAATGAAGAAATCTGGGAGATAGCACTTTAATAAAGTGATGAGTCAGCATTATAAGTTATGGGACAAACTTAATATTATACGTGAAGAATAGATCATTATTTCTATAATATTCTTACCAAAAATTCATAAATTGAATCTATGTATGATAAAGTATAAAGCCACCCAAATTGAGGGACACACTACAGAATACCAAATTTGTAATCTTCAAAAATCTTAAGATGATGAAAATTAAAGAATGACTGAGAAACTCCTGTCCATTGAAGGAGAATGGAGAGACACAACCCATAAATACATTTTTGGGATGTCAGCAGACAATTTTCCATGAGTCTTTCACATTTTTTCCACATCTTGTCAACAAAGGTACTGACGTAATTTATTTTGTTTTATCGTTTCAAAGATGGTACTTTTACCTTTTCAGAGATGGTACTTTTCTTTGAAGCAGATAGCAAATTCGTTTGCTAACTGGATAACTAATTAAAAGAATAATGTCTCTCTCCAGGGCAAAGGTTAGAGAGGATAGTTTTCAGCCCATTACAAAAATATTGAGGTCTCCTTGGCTCAAAGTTTTTCATCTGTGGTATGTTTCCATTGCATTGGCAGCATCCCCCTAAGCCATACCATGTCACTTCCATGGAAATTGGGGAGCAAGAGAATTTGACACAAACATGAAGTTCACGTTGCTTGCTGTAGTGTGAGTAAAAATGTCTTGTCTTTGACCCAAGGTTCATATGTATACTGTTAGCATCCATGAAACTGTGTTAGTTTAAGATGTTAGCTTGTATGTCTGGTTAAATCTGAGAAAGTCTTGACAGGGATAATTGGCAAAAACTGAATCTGCTGAAAGATAGACAGTAATAATGTTAATTTCCTGATTTTGACAGTTGATTGTGATTGTATTGTACAAAGTACTTTTGTAGAGGAAATACATCGTAAATTATATGCTGATAGTGGGCACCATGTAAAAAACATATATCCAAAGTTTCAGGGAAAAACAATGTTATTGGTATTGCACTTCTAATGTTTCTATAAGTTTGAAACTATTTCAAAATCTAAAAGATATATTAAAAATCTAAATAACAAAAAGACAAAATGGATCCAAAAGAAATTCACAAATATTAAGAGAGGCAAATAAGATCAAACATACTGAATTTTTTTTTAATCAAGCAAAAGGAACAGTAAGAGAACATAATACAATAGCTACATATAAAATAAAATTCATAAAATAGAAAAATGTATATACATTGAAATTACACAGTTAAAAACACAATAGAAATCACTTTATATACCTGGAATGTTGAATGAGAATGACCAACATCAAGAAATGTTCTAGTAAATATAGTGAATTAAAAAATATGTGGGGGATGAAAAAGTCAAAAAAATATATATATATATGTGGGGGCTTCCCTGGTGGTGCAGTGGTTGAGAGTCCACCTGCCAATGCAGGGGACATGGGTTCATATGAAGATCCCACATGCCACAGAGCGGCTAGGCCCGTGAGCCATGGCTGCCGAGCCTGTGCATCTGGAGCCTGTGCTACGCAACGTGGGAGGCCACAACAGTGAGAGGCCTGCGTACCGCAAAAAAAAAAAAAATTGGGTATTTGGGAAAATAGAGACTTAAAAGAGGAAGAAAATTAGATTATCATCATAGTTTTTTCCTGACTTTTATAATAATCATTTTTCTGTATTTATAGTTTTCACAAACAATTTACATGCCATAAGAAAATGGATAAAAATATTTGGGATATTCAAGGAAAGAAATGTGAGGCAAGAGATTGTTGTATTTTTAATGTGAGATAATATAAATGAGTAATTATAGAATATTCCGATTCTTCCTTTGTTATTGAGAACAAAGATACTCTGTGTGGGAAAAGAAGATAAAGACTATAAAACCACACATATATCCACACATTTCCTAATGCTGTCCTCAGCAAAGGACTAAAATCAATGACTAGCCCAGTACCAGGAACATCCAGATCACTCAGATTATAACCCTGAAATATCACTGTCCACTATATAGACTAGGACTTCTTGGAAAAATGGCTGTTTCCAAGTTTGGAGCAGGAAATGCTCATGGTGGGCGTGGAACATCTTACCATACTAGATATTTAAAAAGTTATCAAAACTACTATGATATAACAAGAAGAATTAGGAATCACGTTTAAGAGGCTTCCATTGGCCAAAGTTAAGAAAATCTGAATTTCAGTAAGTATAGTATTTGCAAATAATTGAAGCTCATGAATAGTATTTAAATCATAAGTTCCTAATGAAATGAAAAAGAAACAAAACAAAACTAATTGGTCACCTTTGGGAAATAATAGAGAGCCAATTCATTATTTCAAAAACTGGTAAATAAAGGAAATAAACATTTATGTTGGCTTTTCTATATGAACTGAACCAAGGGGTAATTAATTACACAGTGGATGAGAGAAGCAGCTCTACAACAGATAAGCAAATTCAGTTTCTAGTGATGAAAGGGCAGAGTGTCACCACGGTCATGCCAAAGTATTTGGACCTGTGTCTGACCAAGCCTCTGGATCTATGTGACACTTTGCAGAGGATACAGAGACAGAGAAATGCTGAACAATGAAAATGCAATAAATGTGCAATTGGTAAAATTCATACTGTGGAAAATTCTACATATCAAAAGCTTGGCACAGACCTTCGACAGTCGCAGGAAAGGAAAATGATTATTATAACAGTCAGGATAGTGGTTACATTTGGTAGGAAGGAAGGGGAGTTGTTGGTAATGGGGCATATACAAGTGCATCTAGAGAGGCTGGCAAAGGTGTATTCTTTGAGTAATATGTTCCAATGGTGTCTACCTTATAATAATTATGCTATACACATTTTTGTGTGGTTGTGTGGTTTTCTATTAGTCTGTCATACATTATAGTAAAGAGGTATTGGAAAATTAGGTCATAGGAAGAAATATAAGATACAAATAAATTGTTTTATTAATCATGAACTTATTTAAAGAGCTATAAATACACATTATTACGATTTTTCATAATATAGAAATTTGGGCATAATGATTTATATATTCTTAACAGTAATCTGAATTAACATATATATGAACATGAACACCAATTAAAGTAGTGTAAGAAGCATAAATTCAGAGTAGTGATTGAAAGTTCTAAGTTTGAATGTAAGGAAGTAATGTGGTGACACAGAAATTCTCTTCAGTGACATCAAAATCAATAAGCTAGTTTATAATTTTATTAAAAAAGTAAGAATATTTATAATTAACTTTGTTAATCAAAACGAGGAGTGCTAATCATTGGAAACTGTCAGAAAGAAATATTACAATATTAAATGGAAGGGAAGTGAATATGTAAAAGAAAAATTACAGTCAAATTTAGAGTAATAAACTACTATAGTTTATTTAAGAAAAATAAAGTGTGCAAATAGTCAACAGTTCAGAAAGTTAATAAGAATAGTATTTAACTAGAGGAAAATTAGTCAAAAAACAAATTGATAGTGTAAGTGAAACCACTGGCATAGTAAAACAGATGCAGGATCTGTAGCTTTTCTGGGTCCACCACCATCGTACACTCTGTAATATGTGATTGTGGTTATTAAACAAAGGTGTTCCTCATTGAGTTCCTGACATAGTTGCTGTTGAATGACTAATTTGTTTTGGCTAGGTTTAGGAAGACAAGAGAAGAGGAGGAAAGTATTCCCCTATTACAGCTTTTTTTTCTTTCCCATGAGTGTTGATAGATTTGAAAGGAGAGGCTCTTTATATACTCACAGTTTTAATTAAACATGTGAATCAAATGATCTTTCAGTGCCTTGACATGCAGCATTGTAAATGTTTATGTTGACATAAATATTAAAAACAGAAGAGCTAAAGATGAGGAATCAATGTGATTTAACAAGATAAAGGCATTAGCTAAAGAGAAAAAATAGAGAAAACAAACCCAAAGTAAATGTACTATAACTACATGAAAGATCTTAATGTCATCAATATCATATAATACAAATAATGGGTTGAAAGTCAGAGGTTTAATGAAGATATACTTTATCAGGCATAGCTTAATCAGATGTTAAGAAAGTAAGATGTTAAGATGTTAAGAAACCTTGTAAAGCAATTATACTCCAATAAAGATGTTTTTTTTAAAAAAAAAAAAAGATGTTAAGAAGAGGACACCAAGAATGCCAAATACCTGAACTATTAAAATGACATAAATATGTACTATAAAGAACATCTCAATCATGATGACCTTTTACCTTTAGATAGAATAAAGTCAAGAAGAACAATGAAAGGAAAATATCCTAGTGCAGCTGACCCTTGAATAACATGGATTTAAACAGCATGGGTCCACTTATACACAATTTTTTTTTACAATAAATGCTACAGTACTACATGATCCATGATTGGGTGAATCTGAGGATGAGGAACTGTGGGTATGGCGGGCCAACTATAGAGTTATATGCAGTGTCAGTGTCCCTAAGCCCCGTGTTGTTCACCATCCAACTGTATATAATATAGTTCTTTCTCATTATATGGTAATTGATCTAAGAATCAGTGTAACATTCTAAATAAAATCAGTTCTATCTTTATCCACATGACTTTGACACCTCAATTTATCAGTGGTTTCACTTATTAGAAGTTTCAAATAGTACCTTCACTCCCTTAAGAGAACAAGACAGATGCAACAGGATCTAAGTTTCTGTAAAACATACCATTAAATGATTACATGTTATTTGACTCCTCATTGAAAACAATTCTTACTAAAACTAAAGACTCCCTATGTCAATATTAAAATCCCTCTATTTTTCTAACCTAATTTTGGACTCATAAAATTAAATTATACTTAAATATCCCATATTAATCACCTAGCAATGGCCATAAGGAAGAACAACACTAATTTAATATTATTATACTTAAATATAATTTATCCTTATACTTTAATGGTATAATATTGAAAACATTGATTTTATAGTGCAATTTATAGTGCAATTGCTCTTTTTTAATCATCTCAACATCCTCGTAAAAATAGAACTGATTTCCTTATTTTACTAATAAGGAGACTGAAGCTCATGGAACTGTGCCAGATGAGCACAGATCCACTTCCTCCATGTTTCTGTTTCTCTCTAAATTTTGTTTTTCTTTTTTTTTTTTTTTTTTGCTCAACTCACTTGAAATTATTTTCTAGAAAATGCTTTCCACTTTTCTAGAAAAATGTATCTAGTGGATATATTTTCTAGAAAATGTATCCACTAAATAATACAAATTTACGGCACATGCAAATTACTGTAATTTTTTCTTTTCACTCATAACTATTGTAGAATGAATCTATTTTTTAAATTTAGAAATAATTATATTATAAATTGTTATTTTGTTCTCTCACCCAGTAAAGATGGCTCTAAAGTCAAAATGAGTATCAACAAGAGCTTGTTGATCTTGGTCTTCAAGGTTAGAACTGTGGCTATTGAAGAGTGGATTGTGAATAGTTAACTGATATCACCCTTCCATTATTTCTATAATTGTTCATGATTTACATTGTCTTCTGGAGACAATACTAAGCTGATGAAAACAAATCAGAACATAGTTTCAGGCTCATTAATATGTTTCCTCTTCACTCCCTGGAGTTTAATTTCCTTCACTACATTTTAGGAAGGCCCAACTCCAAGAAGGGGATACTTAAGAAAGGATATTGAAGAAATTCAAAGTTATTCTATTTATAATCTTGTGGATTGATTTTCTTTTAATATTTAAAATAAACACAACCTGGAAAATTGCTGAAAAACATGTATGGGACAAAGTTTGGCATAAATATAAAACAATAGAAATAAATAAATACAGAAAAAAATCATTTGACCTAGGAATGAAGAATTAGCAGCCATTTAAAAGAAAGAAAAAAAAGACAGTGGGAATTTTAAGCATCTTTTAATATTTGAAGCCTTTCTTATGAGACAGACTAGACAAATTAGGCATTGATTCCTGAGTATAGGTTCCAGATCAGTGTTTGAAAATTAAGGGGATACATTCTATTGACATGAATGAAAAGTGAAGGATTTCTAAAGATAGAATGAGATAGCTTTCTAGGCTTGTTTTCTCATCTCTGTAATAAGAAGTTTGACGGCGTGATTTCTAACATCTCTTAAGTTTCACTATTGCACAGTGTTATCTTTTAGATATTGACTGCTCCCACATGACGTACATCCAGTGACTTTATAGAAGCAATTCCTCTGGAATACATATTTAGGGTGAGTATCACGAGATGACCCATCTCCACACATAGGCTTACCACTCTCCATCTGTGTGAGATTCTCTCCCTCTTTAATTCCTGATGAATGTTCTTAAAGACAAAATTAATTCAAAATAATATGAATGCCTTCCCTGATGCCCATGCTTCTCTTATGGAAATGTATCATTTTTTATCATTTATTATGCTTGTTTAGGCATTTCTTTTATAGATCATGTTTCATTTATGTTTTGTGTAATATGCTGAACTTTACTCTTGCAGATACTTAGTATTATAGAGCCACTGCTGCAAGTTCTTTTATTTACTTTTGTTTTTTTCCAACTCCTGTCAACTCCTGGCTCAATTATTACCAATATTGCAGCCTCAGACTTACCTAGTTGCTGATTTAATCTTGAATACATTTTCAGAATATCAGGATATCCTCAGACTCATCAGTCTAGGCAGGCTGATGTTAGTCTTATTATAAACCTTGTTCCCCAAGAGCTATTTTCTGAGAACTTCCCACTGTCTACTTATGCCTTAACTAGGATCCTGCTTCAAAATAGACCAAATGGAAACTTTTTTATGTGTTTAATTCTACGGCCTAGAGCATCCTATTGCAAACTTTATCAAGATGAACCATTCTGGATCTCAAAGACAGCCTGGATCAAGCCCAAATGTGTTACCCCCTTTAATTATTCTAATTGGAATTCCTTTTCACCCAACAGCCAGCCCTCTACCTAAGACTTTTTAGCAGCCCAGTCCTAATCAGAGGTATGGTATTCTACCTCCTCCTACACTCATTAAAACTCTATGAGTGGAAAGCCTGTTTTTTTGTGGAGGATGAGAGAGGGAAGTCCTATCCTTACTGAAAAGGGCATTTAAGGCAACAGTACCAAACCTCAAAATAATTTGTTCACTTTTTTTTCCACCTCTCCCCCCATATGCCTAGACAGGCTGAAACAGATGCTCATTAATTCTTAAAATTCCTTTAAAATATATAATATAGATTCTCAGATTCATGAGATTACAATACATGGTCATTATATAATTTGAAATGTGAGAATTAATCAACAGATCAACAGCACTGTTTGTGAGGTAGGCCTGAAGATTTTAACCCAAAGCCTGAAAAGGAAACACTCCTCCAGTTGCCATTGGTTGTCATGATCTGAGCAAACAAATGGTATTGTTGCACAATGTCAATAGCCCATATTCTATGCCTTATTTTGCTTTTAACAGACTGTGAAAAGACCAACAGCTGTTAGTGAGCTAAGACAAGGAAAGGATTTACAGTAGGTGGTACCACCTTTGCTTTTCTTGTTCCACCCTTAAAAATCTGCCACTTTATTTTGGAGCTGAGTGGAGAACATGGCAGTGACTCAGTGTCAGGGGGAGTGAGTAGCCAACTGTGGCTCAGTTCTGATATGAAGAAGTAACATCATATTTACAAGTCACAGCAATGTGTGTTGATGAATATCTTTTCTTGCTTTTGCTTTATTCATTTCAAGTATTTAGGAAAAAAACATTAATAAAAAGCAAAACTAAATTCAACTGACTTAACTGTAAAAATTAAAGATTTACAATCCAGATATAATGCAAGATTCTGTATACATGCAATTAATGATTTTTCCTATATTATGCTTCATTTTAGCTTCTTTACCTTAAAAACTAGAAAAAAATGCACTTGCCAAGTTACTACCTATTTGACTCTGGTAGCTATAGAATTTCAAATTTAAACAGCCACTTGGGAAACATATTTTCTGTTTCCAAGTAATGCATTTTAAGGGATTATGGAAAACAGAGAATTAAGTCATTTGGGGACAGAAATAATTTTTAAATATGGTAGTTTGAGTTACATAGCACTTATATATGAAGTTTCTTTAAATGTTAAACTTTAAAATGTTATATACAGAATAATTTAAGCCATATAATATAAGGTTTTTGACAAAAGCAAATGCACTGAGTGCCTCAATTCAATCAGGAAACCCCTACTTAACCATGAGGTGATATTTCTGTACCTTGCCATTCTAAACTAATCAGTGTTACAGAAATCCAATTGGAATTTATTTGTTCAATGAAGAAAGACAGCAGGTGATAGTCTCTCATTTTTGCTACTTTTCGTATTCCCCATAGTTGATATGGAAATTTGTTCAATACTAGGCCCGAGAGGGGCCTGAGCTCTAAGGATCTAGAAAAAAACATATCCTTCAGTAATTTTTATTTATTGTTGAAAATGGTAAATGGCAAGATGGGCAGGGAACTTCAAGACAAAGGAGAAAAGGCAATGTGGTAGGGACTTTTGCATCCACTGGTACAAGAATCCATTAAGTATTTCTATTCATTTCTTTACATTATTTCAAACCTTGCTCCAATTTTGTTTTCTGAAGAAAATTTTCCTGAATAATCTGTCAATATGGTATGTTCCAACCCCATCTATTTTAACAACTTTCTTGCCTTTTGAAGCAAGGAAGGAAAAAAAATACCCTTGGACAAAAAAATATATATAGTATAGTTTGAAAACATTTTCCTTTGGACAAATTCATTTAGAAATTCAGTGAAGGAATGATGTTGGCTTTTTTACTGCTGTTTTGGAACAACACTTGGACTTACCTGAATATATTAAGTGTAAGTTTCTTTCATAATATTAAAAATAGTCTTTATTTATAATCATGAATCAACTATCAGTTCATAGAATAGCTCAAATTTACTCAATCTGAGTTCCTGTGCTTTTTGTTATTCTCTATTTGTTGTTCTTTGCCACTTTTTCTATATATTAATGTTAATAAACAATATCATATCCAGAGCAGTCCCTATTACTCTGACAACATTCTTTATTGATGGGGTATTTACTCATAATTTTGTGTTTTTCTTTCCAATCCAGTGAAACACAATTTTTCCACATAGCACATGTTGGCAACAGTGCTATCCCACACACTGAAATCTTATGCTATGATTACCACATTAGATGTTGGTATGCTGCAATAAATTTGTCTAGATAGCTGTAAAATCTCTTTTTCTTATCAGTATTTGTCATGTCCAGGGCATAGACACTGATGTTGGTGGCTGTGCTTAGATTCAGAGTGTGAAGTTTGGGGGGATTTTGTGACAAGTGACTGACTGTCACACTGTCAGCTGAGACGCATCACTAGAAACAGGGAACATCTCCGTGAAGGCTGCATAGTCAGGGGCATTCACTGTAAGCCACTACTTATCAAGAATTACCCAATGTAAAGAATAGATTCCCTCAAGTAATTTTTTTTTTCAAAAAGAATGTCAGGCTTTCTTTTACTCCTCCACAATGACTTCTGCTGACTTGAAGAACATACATAAGGTAGACTGATATGTAGAGCAGTTGCCATCTGATAGCTCACCTCTGCAAAATGAGAAGGAAGCTGATACCAAGATGCAGACTCATGAAAGATACTCTGGTGAAAAATCAATGTGGAATAAAATAAAAGTGGATAAATGAAGTCTCTAAATTCATTAAATAAAGTGGATAAATGAAGGACTTAACAGGAAGCATTTACTAGATGGAATAAGTCCCAAAGGAAACATATTTTGAAAAGACAGGTCACAAAACTTATGCTACAAAAGAGATGGAAGAGCACAAAGAACTTAGATGGGGTCTCTATTATACATTTGACAAGGCCACAAAAGAGAAATGTTCTGCTCAGAATCATAACAAAATTGATTTGAATATCTTGGGTTACATCTCAGTCCTCTTGGACTCTTGTCCAAGTTTCTCTTTTTCAGCAGACCAAGATACATCAGCTTTTCATAATTGATGACTGACAATCAAATCATATTTCAGACAGTGAAATTATATCAAAGTGCTTAGCCTGTCTAGAATGGGAAAAGGATAAGGCCATTAATTCTAACATGAAATCACTTAGCATTCCAAGAATTTTTTTTTTATGATGCTGAATATACAGTTCACAAGAGTTATACCCAAGAACAGAGAAATCATACAATTTCATCTTGGAACAAGTAGGTAGATATGCTACTATATATCTACTTACAACAAAACATGCCTACTTGATAACCTTCTTTGTCCTCCTTTGCTTTTAGAAGTTTTCAGTTAGATATACTTGTTTTAAGTACAAATTGTACTCAAGGTATATTTGAACATTATGAAAGTTTGCAAACATTGTCACAGTTGATACCACCTGCTCCTTGCATTAAGATACCAAATCTCTTTTCTGGAGAGAAAATCTTGAATCTAGGTTGGCTCTCTGACTTGCTGAATTCCTTAATTCAAAAATACTCTGCCTAGATGCCCCTACAAAGAAAGACTTACTGTCCAAGTGTAAAGTATACAGTTTTTAGAGAACCATATCACTTAAAGTTGTTTTCTTTCCAGGTTGCCTAATTTCAGTGCCTGAGAAAGGTGAATAAGGGCTCAGTCACTGTGGTACAATGCAGGACACTGACAGGCAAGTCTTACTCCAGAGCTTAACCACGTTGCCTGACACTGTTGAACCAGCATTTCAGATAAACTTCTTCCTCAGCCGTATCATGTTTCCTCTCTTTTCCTTGTACAGGTGTTAGTACATAATAAATAATTTATAACCCCAAATACCATCACAGTATCTGCTTCTGAAAAACACAACCTGTGATATTTGTTTTGGCCAATAAAATCCGGCATTAGCAGAACTGTACCAGCTCTGATATTACACTTCAAAAACCTTCCAGATTTCTACTTTCTTTGGGAATCTTAGCAAGGCACCATATAAACAAGTCCTGCATAGCTTGGTGTAAAATGAGAGACCATGTGATGTCAGAAATGAACCATCCCAGCTAAGGCATTCCAAAACAACCAGTACTGAATACCCCCAATAGTTGATTGTAGACACATGAATAAACCCTTCCTAGGTTAGAAGAACAGCCCAGCTGAGCCCAACCCAAATTGTTAAATAGCAGAATCAGGAGATAAGTAAATGGTTGTTTTGTAAAGCCATTAAATCCTTGGGATGATTCTTCACATTGCAAAAGCTATCTGATTATACAAGCATACTTAATATTTCTAAAAATATAAACTTGAATTTATTGAATATTTACAAATAGTGTGTAGGATATTTTCAGCTGAATTCACACATCTCTATACTTATCTCTGGGGATGCCTGGAAATCTGTCACTGACTCTTGACCAAGATAAAGGCACTGGGCTAACTAATGATTTATCATATGCTGTTTCACATCTGAAACTCCCTTGTGGTCTCCAGGCCCAGTTGGTTTATTGATACCTTGCACCTGAAGTAATCATGTAAAAAGGGGGTCATGAAAGACCCATCAGAAATTTTCAGGCAGCTCTCCCCAAATCAATATTCATTGTACAAATTTTGGTGATTCAGTCTATAGACAAAATACATCCTTATGTTCACAGCAAGGAACTGAGATGCTTCTGGAAGTTTTGGTGGCCCTAATTCTTGTCTGAACTCTCTTTCTCTCTCTTTTTCTTGTGGTTTACAGTATCCTTTGTCTCTATTAAAAGCCTTACATTAATATGCTCTATGGTGTCTTATGAGTCCTTTTAATTATGCAATGTATTGTACTCTTTACAGATGTGTGTGTGTGTGTGTGTGTGTGTGTATTTTTTCATGTTCTCATTAAAACTTCAGAGGAACAAGATTTACAAAATTTCTTATAAGGTATATATCTAAGAAAACCATATATGCACGAGATCAAAGTTGAATGTGCTTTCACTTTTTGATAAGGGTCTTTGTAAGTGAATGTGTGTGTTTATGTGGTCACATTTTGTTAGAAATTCTGGTTCTGGAGAGGTAAAAAAAATTCAGTCACAAAAAGAAAACAGAAAAGTCAGCTTCGAATATAAAAAAGTAAACATAATTACTCATCAATGTAAGAAATATAACAGAAGAAATGATTTAACATCATAACACAATGCCAAAAGAAAAATAAAACAGTTAATACATAGAGTCAACTTCACACATAGGGACAACAGAACATGATTAAATGCTATTAGGGCTCTGGAATAGAATGTATGTCCAAAGTAATATCCTTAAAAACGAGATATGTTGCATAAATATCCTATGATAATCATTCCCTGAAGCTAATGACTTAAAGATTCCTGGTAGGAGGAAAATATGTTACCAAAATCTGGAAACAACTTTATTAATTAAGCAATATATACCCCAAAACTATGAGTAGACTAGTTATTATTTTGAAAATTTCCTAGAGAAAATTCCTGATAAAGCTGATCATGGCACAAAAGAATTACAATTAAGGAAGTTAGCAAGAATATTCAAAGGAATGTAGCATAATAAAAAGGAGTAGAGGATATGCTACAGTGAAGAATCCCCAGGAACTTGGCAGAAATGACTGAAGAGAGAAACCCAAAGAGAATGAAATCTCAACAAAGGCAGTAGTTACTTAGTGTGGATCATTGTTGCTGCATAAACATACAGGAGAGCTGTGTTTTTACACTTGCAAGGGGGAATACCACAACCTGAAGCATTGAGTTGAGTACAGTGAAATACTCAATGATTTAAAGTATTCAACATCCTCCAAGTACAAAATACTACTGTAGAGTGGCTTAACTCCACTAATACTGTGTTATTACATGTTGTAGGTAACAGATTAATGAAACATTTTCTCCTCCTTCCTGAGAATTTGACTTAGGTTAATTTTCTAAATGTTCCCCTGGCAACCTAATAAGGTGGTAGTTCTCCACGTTTCACAAAGATTATGGTAAAAATAACCTCTTTTGGCAATTTCATCTGGACTAAGAGATCTAAAAATACTTGATATGAAGCCATAGCTTCAGACTTCACTGAGTGTGCTAATTCTAGGCACATCTCTTGAGAGGATTCTGGAAGCTGTCTATGGAACTGTGGCAAAAGGTATTGGCACCTGTGGGGCATGAGACTTTTACTGCACGTCAGATCATGCACCCATCTGATGCACATCTCCTCCCCTTCCAAGTGTCAATCTTAAATGCAATAATTAACAAATTATAAAAGCAGAGTTGAGTTTATTCAGGAATAGCAGAGGAATTGCAATCTGGGACAAGCAAGCTATGGAGAACTACAGGCAAGTCTGAAGACACAAAGGGAAGGTTATTAGCTTTTATTAGGTTTTAGGAGGAAATTGAGGAGAGCTGCTTTGAATAAAAGTTCACTGGATAAAAACAAGAGTGCAAGGCTGTGGCAGTTTTTTATTGGCTGTAAGCAGTGATTAGTGCATTGTTGCTGGGTCCGGAAGAGATCTTCCTTCCTTTTCTTAAAAGCAGGAGATGAAATTCCTAAGTGAAAAATGTCCTTCCTTGTCAAAATAATTCTTATCTTCCTTCCTCCTGCTGGTTATGTAGGTTGCAACAAGTATGAGAGCTTCCCCTTCAGGTCTTCCTGACTCCATTTTAAATGAGGTTTCCTTGATTTTCACACAAGTAAGCAGTACGGGCCACTGAAAACATATGCTTGATGATTCCCTGCTGGAAAACTGTGATTTCAATCCTAAATCCTTCTTAGTAGCCTGATGACAAATGTGGCTTATAAGATCCTTAGAATCTATTATTTGATTCTCCCAAGATTACCTCGTGTGCACTGTACTCCACATGCATTTAGAAGACATATGCTAATAAAATGTGGACAGTTCATCTGTAAAAGCCCTATTTCCAAATAAGGCTACATTCACAGATACTGGGGGTTAGGACTTCAACATCTTTTGTGGGGACACAATTCAACTCATAACAGAAACACAGCCTTGAAGGGCTAAAATCATACACAGGTTGCCTAGTTAATTAAATGGGGCATCCCTGAATTTTTTCAGGTATTTTTAAAGTTAGAAGCATCATAGAAGTAGTAAATGTTTCTTTCTACCACCACTACTTCAACTTTCCTCCTTCAAGGGCCAACTGATTTCTTCACATGGTGAAACCAAAATGAAGTTAAAATGAAATATTTCCAACCCTTTCCCACCTTCCAAAAGTTTATTCCAATACAATTTCAAGATATCAAATTCAATATACATGACAGATATTGAGTAAGGAAACTGTATATAAGCAGATTGGAAAAATAAATCTGCATACATTCCTGAGGAGTGTACACACAAGTACAAGACAATAGTGTTTCTCATATACTCTGTGAGTCAAGACTTTATTAAAGTATATTTCTGCTTTATGTACATGTTAAAACAGATAGAGAGAAATGGGATACAGTCCAGCATATGAAATCAATAAATACCCTAAGAGGTGTAAAACAGAATGAAAGTGTTAAAGTCAGTTTCTTAATAAAACACTTATAATATGACAATTTATAATATGACAAAGTCTACTCCCTGTTAACTTATCATTATTATTCATTATAATTTGTTTCGTCTCAGGATACTAGAGGCTACTAATTAAAAACCTAGTTAAAGTCTCTTATTGAAGTTTCCCAAAGCTGTTTGAAAGCTCTTCCAAAAATCATCTATATATATGTCAATCATATTTTCAGCTAAAATGGCACTTTTTAAAATAAAGGTGACGATATTTGCCTATCAGAAATGCTATCTGAAATTTATTCCTATCTTATTTAATGTTACATGTCATTGCTTTCCACTATGACTTACCATGAGGAAATATTTAGTACCATGTGAGTCCTCAGGAAAATAAAATGAGCACATTTAGCAAAGTTCCTAAGTTAATGACTATGGAATAAACTTCCAAACACCTCACATTAAGTAAACTATTTAAAAATAATTTTGTAGTAAAATTACAAAAACATGTTAAATTTTTTTTAAGTATGTAAATCACACGAGATACTACTCAAAACATTAAATAAATCATTAAACATTACAGTATGATGTACCAAAGATCTGCCTGTGTAAAGTTGCTCAGTATGTGTGCTCCACAGTGTGCTAGGTTATTATCCTGCAATAAACTCAGATCATTCCTCAAATCAAAGCCCCTATGCAGATTTATGTCACTAAAGGTATCCAATATGTAACATAAAGTTATTGCCTTGGATATATATGTTATAAAGAATACCAAAGCAGACGAAGAGCTTAAACTGGGCTTTGTTCCCATATTGACAAAACGTGTATTATTCCCTTTTTTCCATTCCTGAGATATTTGACAAGATTTTCTCTACTATAGTAAGCACTTCTCCCTTGAACTTCTAGCTAGAAGTTGTAATATAAACATAGTTAGTCATTACACCTCTCCTAGCTGTAGCAGACTTATGCTTTGAAGGATAACCATGTCAGTCCTTTAGGTTCACATTAGTCCTCGTTTCATGTTTGAAAATGAACTGTCTATGCTATCTTTTGATTATTTAACTTTTGATTAATCCAGAATAGTCTTTGCACCAGCACTCTGAATATTCAAACAATTCTTCCCCAATTTTACCAATGTTTAAGGACCTTGTAAGAATTATTCTACAGAAGTCAGTAGGTGAGAGCACTTTCTCTTCTAGCAGAGGGATTAACATTGATTGAGCTCATTTTAAGTCCATTGTTCTAGGCCTTTTAAGAACATTATCTCTTTTAAGTTTTAAAACTCTCTTTGAGGAAGATATTAGAATTCACATGATCATGTCTCTGAGGCTTAGAAAATTAAGGTAATTTCTAGGATCACAGATCTAGTGGTGAGCTGTCACTCACCCATGGTCTGTGTCACTCCAAAGCCCAGATGTACCTGTGCCATGAAGCTGTGCATTTCTACCATTAATTGGCATTTTATCATAGGGACATCATCAAACCAATCAGAATATTATTTTCTTTATTTGTAAAATAAGGGGTGGGAGGTGGAGGGCTGCTACTTTGTAAAACTCAGATATGTGTGGTGCCTATATCATCTGTTACCTAAAATTTTTGAGAGTGACATTTTTGGAGAGTGAAAGGGCACTGTTAATAATTAGGTAGGCCAGAGAAACAGACATACAATGAGTGGGCAAGCTGGTTCTCCTCAAGAGACTTTTAACTAGTGTGTTCTCATGCATTTTTAATCCCGTTCGATACATTTCAATACATTTTCCATAGTGTAATTATTTGTGGCTCCTCCCTCACCATAGATAGTAAGATCCACAAAGGTAAGGACCTTTCTGTTTTTGCTCATTCCTTTATTCCCAGAACCCAGTACAAATGCCTGGAAATGACTAGACAATAGACTTTTATTTTAATGTATAAAATAAAGATTGGACGAGTCCATGGCTGTTTGGGTAAATGAATTAGTGGTTGAAGGAAGAAAGGAAAGAAGACATAAGAGAAAAATGGTAACCAAGTATAACTATGTAATACAGACTCCTAAGTAACAGAGATGGCTATCATAGTAGCCAGCATCAGCACTTAGATGTAGAAATATAGAACTCATTATTAACTTAGGGATACTCAACATCAAAACCTGAATCTCCTGATACCACCCCTGTCTAGAAAGTTTTCCAATAAAGCATGTTTCCAATAAACATGCTCAGAATTGATAACAATCCTATGCATCCACTGACATTCTGTAAATACTCTGATGAACATATTTATGCTCAATAGCTATTAGTGCTCTGTTCCTGGAAAACATTTTTGTGTAGTTAATGATTTGAGAAACAATTATAATTGAAAGTTAAGTGAATAAATAAGGTATAAAATTTCATATATATATATGATCATACCCATTTGATAATAAATGCATAAGACATGAGAAAAATGAAATCTTACAAAATGTTTTTTGGCTTTCTATGGTTAGAGGTTACTAGTTAAAAACCTAGTTTGAGTCTCTTATTTAAGCTTTCAAAGCTGTTAAAAATTCTTCCAAAAGTAATCCAAATATATGTTTTAATCATATTTTCAGCTAAAATTGCATATGTAGATATATATGTGAATATATATTTACAGATAGATATAGAGATATGTTTCTTTGTAATCTTCAGACTATGTTAAAATAATTTTAAAGTAAATTAGAGGTCAATGTTTCTTAATAAGATATGCAGAACCTGAATTTTCTGTCTTTAAATTGAAACTGATGAAATATGAATTTCTCTACCAATTACTGAAGTTTAAATCTCATTCTGATTTTTTTTCTACTTTATTTCTGAGGTTTCAGATTTGGATAAGAGCTATTGCAGAAGTTTAAGTGTATGGATAAACATCTAGGAAAACCTTGAATTTATGAATAAATATGGAAAAATTCCTAAGTTTCTATCTAATATTCATTTCATTGGGAAAACATAAATGTCAGTAATTTTTAAATATGTGAGGAAATAACTCAATTATATCAAACCATAAGATAACCATCCCAGAGCAAATCAAACTTCATTGTGGATCAATGAAGTTCAAACCAAATATTTTTAAAAATTTATTATAGCTGGGATTAATCAATGAATAATAAAAGGTGCATTTACTTAATAAGTAAATAGGAACAATTTGGGAAAAAAGTAGGAACGGAAATTTAAATACAGACCTGAATTGCTGCAAACCTTGTGCACCCAGTATGAGTTCTATTATTGAAAATACCAAAGTTAGTCTATGATATATATTTTATGAAATTCTCCTTTAGGCTAACCATCTGTAATGTCATCCCACTGCTGTCATCCATATTGACTTTTCCTTGCCTGTAATACAGGTAGAGTGAAGCTAAAAGATTATTCATGATAGAAAGGAGGAGCTAGCATTAAAGTAAAATGTAAAAAAAAAAGAAAAGAAAAGAAAAAAAATCACTGGTGTAAATAGCTCTTTTCTATAGCTTAGGAATCTTTTTCTAAGGTTAAAAATTCTTTTTAATACACTGCAACCAGGAGAATTTACCTCATAATTAACTGGCTTTGGAAATGGGGGGATTCAGGGATTTTAATGTCCTTTGTGTACAAAGTTGCTTTTCACTTTATTGTCTTTCTATAGTCAGCATCCTCATCTCTCACCTAAACCCACAGCTGATACTATGAAGCACAGCCTATTTTTTTCCTTTTGCCAAGGGAAAGTCATCTCATGGTCTTGACTGCAACAGATCCATATATGATCAAAATAAATGAGTCAATATCTTTTAAATCATGTGATGTGTTAAGAAAGACATGATACAAATCAAATTATTACTTTGAAAGGCATTACATCTCAGAAAACAATTCTGTTTTCAAGACATTTACATTACGGTATATATCTCTTACCATACAAAATATTTCTACTTGAGATTTGAAAAGAAGGTATCATTATTAAAAGACTGATGTTTAACATGAAATACTGAAAGTGTTAAAAAATTCATGTACTTTATTAAAAGCATTAGTGTCTTCATCAGAAACTTTTCTGCTGCATAAATTTGGCTAAAGTGTGTGAATTTAATGCTTTTAAATAACCAGTTCACATGCGTTAATGTATTGGTATCTTTTCCCACAATTTTCATTACATTCTCTTTTCTATATTTGTATTTAATTCACCCACTCAGAAAACTGTATGTTACCAACAATTACTCCTTGAGTATCCCAACTGAAACACTATGGATAAGAAATTTTTGAAGATCTAAACTCCCATGCATACTGGTTTAAATATTCAGCAACACAGTTTTACTGAAGAGAATAAACATATAAAAATTAAACATCAATGTCAAATACCTGTGCTTCAAAACAGGTTTCTTTCAACTGTCACACTTAATTAGACAGTGAGTAAGACAGCTTGAATAACCAGGTTGAAACCTTTTAAATAATGTTAACCCCGGAATGCCAGTGAAGACATTGATTGCTGTACATTAATGAAAGCTTTGATTCTCCTACCAAATAACAATCTATTTTTCTTTTTCTTCCTAAACTTAATCTTATGGATAGACTGCAAAAGTAGGTGTAAATAGTATACATCTTGTCACAAATGCCTCTCTGTATGAAGGAAAAGTATTAGCCAGCCCATCGATTTCAAAACAGTCTTATTTTCTGTTGTGCTGAAGTCTCTTAAAAAAAGAAAAGAAAAAGAAAGAAAGAAAAAAAGAATGAAAAAGAAATTGATGAAGCCCATCAGGAAAATGTATTTTACACTAGAGGATAAGAATAAAACCTTGAAACTAATCACTATGCCTTCTTGTGTGAGCCCAGAGAAAAGAAATACTTGAGGAACAGAATATATAGATTGCTTCCACAAGGAAAAACCTACTGATTTTTTAAAGTACTGATTCAAAAATTGCTGTGATTTTAGCCCAATCTCAATTACACTGCCATAAATTGATGCCCAGCATCATTATGCCATTTTCTTCCTTAAGTCTACTCATAGTAGTAGCAATAGTGAATAGAGGAGAGTTTCAAAAATTACTATTTGCTACACAGTGTATAGCAAATTGTCTTGACTGTAGATTTTATGTCACAGGATAAATAAAATAAAAACTATTATATGTCCTGAAATCTCACACAAAAACAGTAAATACATTTACTTTAATTTCATTCATTGCAATGGTTTTCCCAACAGTTTTGGAAATGTATTGCATATGTGTATATATTTTGTATATACATACATAAACACACGTATTTAATTATATTGCACATTGTATGTTTGACTAGCACTCAAGAACCTTTACTACCAGCCTTTCAGTACATTAAGACATGGAAAGCAACATATTACAGAACTTAGACTTCCTTGAAGCTAGAGTTATAGATTCAATTTAGATTCCACCAATAAGAGGAACTTATTAAAGCTGTGGATGGTGAGTTGAGGCACAGATCATTTTCCTGCTGCAGTTACTGCCAGCCAGGAAGCTCATGGTGATATAAATATTGGGGGCTGCCCACAATGCTCCAAAGTCTAGATTCCACCTTCAAGAGAATCTTGAGGCAGTTGAGGCAGAAGCCATCAGTTTCACAAGTGGGGACAGCTGAGGAGGCAGAAAAAGAAGTAGTATCTTCTCCTCTGGATTAAAATTAAGGCATTAGTAGAGAAATCAGCTGATAGCCTTATGGGGGTTCCCATGTAACTAACTCTTTGTTTTTATCTTGCTCCTTTAGAATCCTGTCTTCATTTTACCTTTTGGCATTTTAATTATAATTTGACAGTCTCTTTGGCAAGTGGTGCTGGGAAAGCTGGACAACCTCATGTAAATCAATGAAGTTAGAACACTCCCTCACATCATCCACAAAAATAAACTCAAAATGGCTTAAAGACTTAAACATAAGACAGGACACCATAAAACTCTTAGAAGAGCACATAGGCAAAACTCTCTGACATAAATCGTACTGTTTTATTAAGTCAGTCTCCCAAGGCAATAGAGATAAAAGCAAAAATAAACAAATGAGACCTAATCAAACATAAGCTTTTGCACAGCAAAGGAAACCATAAAGAAAACAAAAGGACAATGTACGGACTGGGAGAAAATATTTGCAAATTATGCGATGAACAAGGGCTTAATTTCCAAAATATTCAAACAGCTCATACAACTCAATAATAAAAGAAAAGCAAACAACCCAACAACCCAATCAAAAATGGGCGGAAGACCTAAATAGACATTTCTCCAAAGAAGACACAGAGATGGCCAAAGGGCACATGAGAAGATGGTAACACTGCTGATTATCAGTGAAATGCAAATTAAAACTACAATGAGGTATCACCAGATACCAATGAGGTATCTCACAGCAGTCAGATGGCCATCATCAAAAAGTCTACAAATAATAAAAGCTGGAGAGGGCGTGGAGAAAAGGGGAATGCTTCTACACTGTTAGTGGGAATGTGAATTGGTGCAGCCACTATGGAAATCTGAATCACTTTGCTGTACACCAGAAACTAACATAACATTGTAAATCAACTATACTTCAATAAAAATTTAAAACATTTAAAAACAATAGAGAAGTCTAAAAAAATTAAATAAATAAAATTAAGGTATTGGTATGTATTTGAAATCACTAATCCATTGCAACCATTTGACTTTTTTTTTCTCCAGACTTTCCAATAATTTGCAAGCAGGCAATGCGTTACATTAAATCAGTTCCTTCTTTGAAAAAGTAAAATGTTTCCTGTTGCCTGAACCATTATCTTGAATGAAATCACAAATAGGGAATAGTGAAATTCTCCCAAGACCGGCTTTGAGACGTCATCTCAATACTACACTAACTTCTTTCCACTGTGTGCTTGAAAAATATCTTTCTTCTACATGGATTATTAAAATAAGAGGAGAAAAAATACTATTCTGAGCATGAAATTGACACACATCAGTAGTAAAAGCTTTGAAACATCAGTGGAACAGGTAGAGTATGGGGAGTGAAGACTTTAAAGTTGAGAGTGTTTCCATTTTGCAGAGACAAAGATTTAATTAATCACTGAATCTCTTGTTCTTTTGTTTTGAAAAATCATGAAATTGGACAGTACTTGGATATTTTGTTTTCCCAGAATCCAATTCTATGGATACTTGTCCTTCCTTGATTTGACAATATTTTAAGCCCATGTGGATAATGTATGCCTGAAGCCCTGATTTCCATGCCTGGGTAATGCATCTTTGACCCTGGCATAAATATTCAGGGAGGAGTTTCATTATCTTGGCCACCAGTATGGTTCAAGTGTCCCTCTAATCAGAGCCCTTCCTTTGATTAGAATCTATAACATCTCTTTACTGGTATCAAAGGCTATAAAACCTAGTAAAATTTGAACTCCCAGGACTACAATGTATCCATGTGGAGAGACTAAGTTTATGAATTAAGCCATGCCAAGATGAGCAAATCAAAGAGTAAGAGAAAAAGAGACAGTCCTGAAAACATTGTTTGAATCCCTAGATCTAGGTATGCTAAGAGGGAATTTACACTGTATATTTTGCATGTAAACTTTCAATTTGTTTTTAGCTTAGGCTTAAACTAGGACTTGCAATATTGAAACTCGGTTGGTCCTAAAATAGATACATTCATTGGGTAAAAATTCTGAAGCCACTGTAAATAAATGGTTTAGGGTGTAAAACTAAGTGTTCTGTTTAATAATACATATGTCTGAGTTTTTTGCAGAGTTTTATAAACGTTATTGCTTCTCTAGGAAAGGCTTATTTTTTAAAGCTATCAATTTAATCTGGTTTTCCTCTGGAAAATATTGCTTGGGCTTAGAAAGTTTGTGTGTAGTTTTGAGCCAGTTTTGCTCATTGGGAAATTATGAGCAGAGTTCAAAGAACCAGTCAGAATGCAGCCTGTGTTTATTTTTAGTGAGAGGAGTCTGAGAGCAAAAACTGGAACTCCAGGTAGAGAGGACATAATATACAGTGCCACCACTGGCAAAAGCTGGTCTGTTCAAAATGGGGAGAGAGAAATTCATCATGAAGCTATCCAAAGTTATTAATGTTACTCTCAGAACAGTTATATCTAACAGAAATTATATTACACTATACTATCAATCTGTTTTAATTTCTCTAAATGATTTGTAAAGTCTTGTTACATGTTGAGGCTTTGTCTTTCCCATGATTGAAGTAAAATATGAGAGAGTTCTGGGAGGATAAGCAGGAATGCAATGGAACTATAAACATAATGAGAGATACCAAAAATTCCCAGTAACCAAAACCATGTTGAGTGAGCTCACAGGGAGAGTAAAGACATTACACTAGATTCAGAACTCAGCCTGAGACAACAGATAATAATCAGGGTTTGTAGGTAGATTATTTTTTACTCCTCTGAATATCACAGGAATATTTTTGAGGAGAGGAACTTAGCAAAATGACTTCCTAAAATAAAAATAGAGGCCACTACACTTTTACAAGACAGGTGAATTTTAAAATTTTGATAAAACCAAATGTTGACAAGGATTCAGAGAAACTGGATCACTCATACATTGCTAGTGAGAATATATAATTGCACAGTCAATCTAATACAGTGTGCAGTATCTTATACAACTAAACATGAAACTATCATAGGACTCAGTAATTGCACCCTTGGGCATTATTTTGCAGAGAATTTATGTTCACACAAAAACCTGCGTACAATTATTCATAGTAGCTTTACTTGTAATAGCCTAAAACTGGAATCAGATATATGTCCTTCAATGGGATCATTAAACAAACTATGGTACATACATCCAGTCTATGGAATACTACTCAGCAATAAATAAAACAAACTTTTGATATATTCAAAAAGTTGGATGAATATACAGAGAATTATACTGAATGAAAAATGTCATTCTCAAAAGGTTATATACAGTATGATTCCATTTTATAGCATTTTTGAAACCTCAAATATTAAAAATATAGGCTAGATTAGTGGTTGCCAGGGGTTAGGAACTGAGTGAGGATTAGGGAACTGTACGTTGTCCTTACAGTACCCTCTAAGAGGGTACTAAGGTGTTGGAACTACTCAATATCTTGACTGTGGTGGTGGATATACAACCTACACAGGAAGATAAAACTGTGCAGAACATAGACACCCACACAAAGCATAAAGATAAAACTGGAAAATTTTGAAAAAGATGGAATATATCAATATCAATATTCTCCTTGTGATACTACACTATCATTGTGCAAAATGCTACCATTGGGAAAAACAAAGTGTGTAAGAAATCTTTTGTATTATATCTTACAACTCCATATGAATAAACAGTTATCTCAAAAACAATGTCAACTAAAAAAACAAAAACAAAAAACCTATTTGGATCCTTAAAAAGAAAAACAGGGCTTCCCTGGTGGCACAGTGGTTGAGAGTCCGCCTGCCAATGCAGGGGACACGGGTTCGTGCCCCGGTCCGGGAAGATCCCACATGCCATGGAGCGGCTAGGCCCGTGAGCCATGGCCACTGAGCCTGCGCGTCTGGAGCCTGTGCTCTGCAACGGGAGAGGCCACAACAGTGAGAGGCCCGCGTACCGCAAAAAAAAAGAAAAACAGATAGGGGCTTGTGTTTGTCATATATGTAGTGACGGGAATGAAACTTCATTGTAAAATTATACGCAGGTAAAGCTTTAAATACTAGAAATAAATTTGTAAGTCATTTTTAATCCTTTCTGGAACAAAAGAGCCTCTGACTTAAATGGAGCAGCTCATGACTTAAATAAATAATAAATTTTATTAAATCATACATCTTGTGATGTGTATTTACTTTTTTCCCCTAAGATTCTAAGCTTTTCCACTTCTGTTTTCAGGTAATTTCTTTAAAGAGGCCTATTTCATAACTAATAAATCAGAAGAATAACTTGGATCTTTATATTTCTGGATCAATCACACACTATCAGAAACAGGCTAAATAACTGTTCTCACTTATTTGAAAAAATCCAATTAGCTGTTACTGTAAAAAAAAAAAAAATGTGCTACTAATTCAGCATATTTGTATTAAGAATGTTAAATTACTATGGTAAAATTTGGAGAACTCTCTTTTGAATCTTTTTAATTATCCAAGACTACTTTATAGAATAACAGAACAAAGAATGAAAGAAAACTCATTTTTTTCCTTCTATTCCTTTCTGAGTTCCTTTTAATCTACTCTTTTCTCATTTTTTTCTTATTTTTCTTAAATATCTTTTAAAAATCAAAACTAAATTCAAAATATTCATATCAACTACTGCATTTTATGTTTTCTTAAATAATATCAATTGCACTTTCACCTTCTCCATGAATCCTTCTCTGATCATCTCGGTTAAAAGTAATACTTTCTTGCTTGGAATCTTTATAGTTTATAATGCCAAATATCTTGTTTGGTACTAAAATTAAACATCTTTTATTATTAATCTTATATGTAGTATCTGCCCTTAGGACAGGAATTAGGTCTAATTATTTCTTAGTTTCTTTAATTCACCACATTACCCACTGATTTCTATTTAATAGGAGCGCACTAAATAAATGTTGACCGATATTGGACCAAAATTCACATCTAAAAATATATGAAATCAAAACACATACTTTCCTAAATAAAAAGCATATGAATATGTACATCACCTTCACACTGTTCTACACACATATCAGATCTTTATGCTTAATATAAATAATCCATCCCAGGCCACAAGGGCACAATTAATGAATATGCTCTGTAAACAGCACCCCAACTGGGGATTGAACTTTCCACATGGGCTATCAGAAATCTCTTTTCCTTCTCCAAAACTTCTGGAAGTAGATCGTACACTCTACATTTCAGGAGCATCAAGGATACTTTCTTTTCCTAAAGTATACTCAAAAAGAGAAATATGGAAGAGAAAGGGAAATACTGTTCACAATGCTGTGTCTCAAGCTGAAAAAAATGGGGAATGATTTTGCATAGAGACCAATGTTTAAATTGTGACTAAGCTTTATTTTTTTTTTACTTTTTTATTTTTTTGCGGTACGTGGGGCTCTCACTGTTGTGGCCTCTCGTTGCGGAGCACAGGCTCCGGACGCGCAGGCTCAGCGGCCATGGCTCACGGGCCCACCCGCTCCGCGGCATGTGGGATCTTCCCAGACCGGGGCACGAACCCGTGTCCCCTACATCGGCAGACGGACTCCCAACCACTGCGCCACCAGGGAAGCCCGTGACTAAGCTTTAAATGGTAGTGGCATTATAAACTAAAAGGACTTCTTGTGTATGATTCTGAGAAATATGAAGCAATATATATGATTTCCTCAGCAGAATGTCTTCTTGATGTGTTTCAAACAACTGCCTTTTATCAGAAATGTTGATGCTCAGAACTTTAGTGAGTTTGGGACTGCCTATATTAAATTCCTAGCAGAGTTTCATAATTAAAGATATGTAGAACTAGACAAAGGCCCGAATAAATTTTAAAATATGACTACATGTTTTTAAAATAGTAATGCCAGCTATACAGTGTTTCAGAAAAGAGCAACACCTACTAAGGAGAGTCTTCATTTTGACTTCCAAGTCTTACAGAGCATGGTAATCACATACTTTACTATCCACTGAAGCTTCAGTGAGGGTCAGTGGGGTAGAATTTTAGTTAAATATTCAGAGAGAGAGAAGAAAAAAAAAACTACCATATGTCTCAGGATTTATATATCTCAAGGGATACCTGGGGTTGAAGTCTAAGACAACATGTTTCACTGGGAATCTGAAAATCTGAAGACATTGGAAAGGGAGAAAAGTAGATAGAGAGAAACTATTCATTCTTTTGGAATTATTAGTGCTTTCTAGAAAGATCTTGATCATTTTTTAACATCTTTATTGGAGTATAATTGCTTTACAATGTTGTGTTATTTTCTGCTGTATAACAAAGTGAATCAGCTATATGTATACATATATCCCCGTATCTCCTCCCTCTTGCATCTCCCTCCCACCCTCCCTATTCCACCCCTCTAGGTTGTCACAAAGCACCGAGCTGATCTCCCTGTGCTATGCGGCTGCTTCCCACTAGCTATCTATTTTACATTTGGTAGTCTATGTCTATGCCACTCTCTCACTTCGTCTCAGATTACCCTTCCCCCTCCCTGTCTTGATCATTTCTTAATGTCTCCCTCAGGTATGATTCCATGCAATTCCTCTGACTTCTTAAAGCCTCCTTCTGAACTGTCAGACACATTAATTTCCTCTTTAAAATCTATTTTTAGCATTCACTTTTATTTAGTCATGTCAGTTTTGTCCCTTGAACCCCAAAGTTCTTGGAGGGGGTCTCTAATCCATGACAGTATAAAATGGAGTGAATGCCAGATAAGTCCCTCCTGGGTAAGTCACCTATTTTCACATGTTTATTGCCTTGTATGCTTTATTAGATCAAATCAATGTTTATGAAATGTTTCACACTGATGTCCCTCAATAAATGTTTAGTCTGATCATCCCTGGCACCAAAATTAATTAAAGGG
This sequence comes from Globicephala melas, assembly GCF_963455315.2. Classification (NCBI taxonomy): domain Eukaryota; kingdom Metazoa; phylum Chordata; class Mammalia; order Artiodactyla; family Delphinidae; genus Globicephala; species Globicephala melas. Next base: position 37,357,116 of record NC_083317.1, read on the forward strand.
GCTTTGTAAGAACTGTTTGCAAAATGTTTTGACATGCTCAGATGATAGTTGTATAAAATGTATCACACTGATTTTTATTACCTGTTTAAAAATTTATATGGTAGCTATCACTTTAGAACTTAGAAACTTTGACAAGGATACTATGTTTAGCAATAGAATAAAATAGACTGGAAGAAAAAGCATTCTATTTCCTAGGTCACCCCATACTCAGGGATAAGAAATTCTATGCAGCTAGGTAAATGTGGATTAAAAGATGACTCGGAATTTATTTTTAATAGTAACACTCTTGTCCCTTATCCTTCTGTTTTTGTTTTCTTTTTTTACTCATCTTTACTCTCTACTTCCCCCCATTTTTTTTTTACAATTACACTCAATGTCACCAATTCACTTTGTTCTGACTCATACAACATCTCTGCCACCTCTTCCTTGGTCCATCACTCTGATATTCATGTTCCTCTCTGAATCATGTCAGCTGTCCTCTCTCTTTCTGAAACATACATTCTATTCTCCTGTTATACTTCCACATACCTGCTATTGCTTTTTTCACACATAATTATTGGGTGGGGGATTTATTGCAACTTAGAACATGATGATTTGAAGAATGAGGGTCTGTTCCATTTGATAAGTGTACACATGGGCAGAAATTTCAGTGATCATGGAATATTTTCTGTAGATTTTCTAAAGACTATTCTAAGAAAAGTAATATATTCCAAGAATAGATAAGTACTGTCTTTCTTCTGTAGGAATATAACTCAGAGAAGACAAAAGGGCAAAAGTAAGCATAGCATAGTAATTCTGTTTTACATCAGTAAGCTTACCACAAATAATGAGCTCCATAAAATTTAGTTTTCTTTTCCATACACACTTATTGATTTTTTTTTAATTTTATGGAATACTAAATTATTTTCCTGTGATCAGCACAGCAATCTCAGGGGCTTCTAAGAAACGTAATTTTTACTATTAGAGCACCTTCAATGACTTGATAAAATGACAAGATGTTCTCAAAGCCTTCTCAGAAACTAAATATTTTGAGATGATTTACATATCCTGTTTAGGCAGCATATGAAAAGCAAGAAATTAAATTGACTCCATTGACTTTATTTTCTAATGGGCATGCATTATTCACCCTATAAAGTACTACAAAGCAAAAAGCTTGAATAATGTGTGTGTGTGTGTGTGTGTGTGTGTGTGTCTGCCGGAGATATCCTATTTTGACTTGATGATCATCTGTCCATATTCTATAGAGTATCATAAAAAATTTAAAATACTCTGGTGATTTATCCTACGTCAGTGAAACATCATTTATTTAGTTTATTGAAGATGAGTCTGCCCATATCTTAATATGCAACATGTTTCTGTCATATAAAAAAGTCATCAAAATTTATACTTAGGGTGATAAAGCCAGAACACAGAGAAAATTTTCTTTAAAAAGCCTCAACTTGATCCAAAAAGCATCCTGTTTGTATCTCTTCTTAGAAACTTGGAGGGAAGAAAAAGATGTCTGGTGTAACACATTTGCTAATGGTTGAAGAATTAAGCAAAGATTTCAGATACTGATGTAAAAATTATCTCAATAGTTGAATTTGCTTTCTAGTTCATGTTCCATTGAAGACTATCATTTGTCCTTAACATGTTGAAAATTTATATAATTTCTTTCCAAGGTATGATCAGATATGGTCAATTTTGAATTTGTTTCTCCAATGAGATTAGTAATAAACAACACAACCCCTTCAAAGTAAATTTATTTATGAAACATAAGCCAAGCATTTTACACTAATTCTTGTCCACAGTTGTGATAATAACTATTACTGTCTTAGTTTTGATAAAGATTAGGAGTACTGCATGAGTCTATATCAATCTATATTACAGAATAAGTTTAAGGTAATTATGAAACCACTAGGGACAAATTAACTATCAACACCTTAGTTGTGGCTGCAAAGAAAAGAGTAACTTTAGTTCTTTGTTTTAACTCTAGCATATATAGAAATGGATTTATGTTTCACTACTGGAGTTGCTAAAAAAAGCCCATATGAAGAAATTCATTCAGCCCCAGACTAACCCATACTAAAAAGCTGTGATTTATTAACACTTGACTTCAAGGTGAATTTTCACAAACATTTTAAATAAACTTCTTAAAATATAGTATTTTTGCATTAGAAATTTGAATTAATTTTTATTTCTATTTTAGGAAAATAAAAGTGCTTGAACTTGAACTTTTCATTAATATCAGACACTATTTTATTATCATCATGAGATACACAAAATTAAGCAATCAATTCATATGATACGAGTGATAACATCTATCCTGTACTAGATGATAAAAATCATTGAAGAATGAAGTCAATGATTCTTAAAACAGCAATTTACAGGTTTCTAAATTGCTCAGTGTATGGTGCTGTTTTTATTTTAATTTGTTTCTGCATCTCCAAAAGATGTGATAGCAATTAAATTGCACCCACACATAAAAACATGTAAGTAGAGGTTAGAGCTGTATTGTGCACTGAAGGAACTCTGTATTTTTTTACAAACTATTGACAGAGAAATCATATTTGCATGCCATGAATTCTGCATTCCAATCCATTTGTACCCACATATTTTGAAATTTTAGTTCACCCTGTTCAGTAATACTTTGCTTGAACCCAAGAAGCCAAAGGAGGCAAAATATCCATGTCTTTTAAAAAATTGTAATTGAACAATGATAACACCCTGAGCCTTCTACCAAATTATCAAGAGTTTATCAGCCACATTGTCAATAACTACATTGTGTTCACTTTACCAGTTTCTGCACTTCAGAATGAAAGGCACTTCTTCGTGCTAAAGTGAGTTAGGGATTATATTCTGTAAGAACCACTATGGGTGATGGAAGTCTAAGTGATCTCCTACTGCTGGCCTTGGACCGTGAAGCAGCTGAGAATACTAATAACAACAAAGCAAGAGCAGTTTTTGCTAGTTTAAGATCATGCCAGTCTCTTCTGATGTAAACAGGAATTTGATGGATGCAATGATCTGTCTGCTCTCTACAAGCAGCACATAAAACTTATTTTAAATTGTTTATACTTTTAGATTTCATCTGAAATGCAGGATGGGCTGTGACTGAATTGAAGATAATATTGGAATATGACTTGGAGGAACACAACTAGCACACAGCTTCTTTTCTCCCTGTGTCTTTTTGCTTTCTATCTGTTACCATCCCCACAGAATTTACTGGAAGCAAAAGAAAATTTTAAAAGAGAAAAATGAAAAGAAAAAAATGATGCTCAGGGACGACCTACTGCTTCAAATCAGGGATGAAGGGAGAATATAGCAGTTTGGGTTGTAGAAGCAGCATTTAGGGCCCCAACACAACTTATTTTCACACCATATTCTATCAGTATGTACATGTCTGGGATGTGCAGTACCTTGCAGCAAGTGACTCTTCCACAGAGAAAAACTGTTTCTGATTCTCTCTTCTGTGGAGGCTTCCTCTCTAGAATTCACAAAATGCATTCTTGTTTCCCAGACTTAGCATTTATTTCTCTTCTGTTTTGCTATTGAATAATAGTTATGTATGGTTTGGCCTAGAAATGGCACCCCTGGAGTGAATTGTTATATCAGTAACTAATGTGAAAAGCTGATTTGCAGATTTCCCTGTATCAAATGCTCGTTTCATGGCATTATCACAAAGCATTTCTTCCAGCATCAGAAGAACAGATGATTGACATTTCTAGAGACTGAAGTGGTGAAATTGTTGTAAGGAAAGGTAAGAACTGGTCAATAAAACAATAAGTATTTCTCACTAATGCCTTCACATCTGTTTTATTAGCCAACCTGGCACCAGCTGAAAGCATCATGCCCACGTGGCAACTGCCAAATATCAGGGACATAGCTTATCAGGGCCAAAACATGGGGCACAGTAATTTTAACAATCAGATTTGCCTCAGTGATAACCAAACCAATGTATATATGGAACTGCAGCTTTTTCTTTTTCCCTTTACAAAAGTGGAAAATCTCCTTTGAGAAATAACTCCTCCTTACTTCTTTTTTGTATGACCGATCACCCACTCATTGATGTATGGTTACCTCCACTGCTCTAAACCCTATTCTCTCAAACCCAATGCTCTCTCTCCATCTTATGAGCTCTTCCATTCCCAAGCCATGTTCTGGATCTTGACTTGCCAACCTACCCAGTAGAAAAATCTCATTTCCAGTAGTCTTGCATTGGGAATGCTCTGATGGACCATTTAAATTATTAATGACAGATAAGTCTTAATGTGTTGTTCCTTCAAAGAACAAATATCCTATCTCAAAATAATAAAAAGGAAGAAAATAAAGATGCCGTATTTTAAGGCATATATTTTCTTTTATGCCCCTCAAATGTCACCACATCCTAAAGGAAGTGTGTTCTTCTCTCATTTGAAATAGCCCTCCCAAGAGGACTTTCTTAAAAGGAGTCTATGGCAGTAACATGCATCCCAAGGGGATGAGGACAATTCCCCTGGGGGCCTATATTGTATTCTCTTAAGAATTAAGGTATTTCATCTTTGCTTCTGGTAGAAGGAGATACATTATATCAGGATGACAGATATCTGCTTAAATTGAATTCTTTCTCTAGTGTAAGGCTGAATGTCAAAAAAATTGCTTATAAGAGTGAATAGTACTGATTCAAACAAAAGCTGTTGTTTAATTATATGCCTTTTTCCAGAATCCCCATTGGGATCATTTCTAGCAACTGCTATCTTTATGTGGTAGTGCAAAGAGATACCCATAAGATCACAGACTTATAGATAGACCTTTTATAAAGCCCAGGTATTTCTCAATTAATCCTGATATATTAGCCTAATGTTAAATGATGGTGATGGTGGATGACAGATATCTACAACTTGTGTGTCGCCTCTGCATACCACATAAGAGATACTCCTTAAAACAAATCTCACTGAGATAGAGACTCATCAATACAAAAATCAGTTTAATGCATGCCATGAAAATGTTGTTCTCCCTCACTCTTAGGCACTGCTAAAAATGATACCAATATAGTTATAACCATAAACATAATATCTTATATTTGCATAGTTTTAGAGTTTTCAAAGAGGTTAAGTATTTATTATCTTATTTGATCCTCACAACTCCATGGCAGTTAAAAAACTGAATATATAAAGGTTAATGGGTTATATAATGGCATAAGTTTTGTAGAGCTAGTAAATTAGAGCATATTCTTAGCCTGAAAAATGTATCTTTGGGTTATAATTTAGCATTTTGTGGCACTTCTTATAGTCTCTTTCTTAGTATATGAAGAGAGATAAAAATATATAAATTTCAGGGCTTCCCTGGCGGCGCAGTGGTTGAGAGTCCGCCTGCCGATGCAGGGGACATGGGTTCATGCCCCAGTCCGGGAGGATCCCACATGCCGCGGAGCGGCTGGGCCTGTGAGCCATGGCCGCTGAGCCTGCGCGTCCGGAGCCTGTGCTCCACAATGGGAGAGGCCACAACAGTGAGAGGTCCGCGTACCGCAAAAAAAAAAAAAAAAAAAAAATATATATATATATATATAAATTTCATACTTGGTAAGCAAAACTAGGTCTAGAACCCAGATTTTCTGATTCCTTACTCAAGTACTCATTAGGCTCTCTATGTGCTTCATGCCAAGATACTCCAACTCTTAATTAAAATGAACAGTCCCCAGCATCAATTCGACATACAAAGCTGTCAATATGCCACTCTTTGATATGTGTGCCAAAACGTATCAATGACTGCAGATTTGAACATGTGGCCTCTTGAATTATCATAAAGTATTCGTGGAGCTCTCACAAAGTTCAATGGCATTGTCTTAGGCCCTACTGAGGAAAGTGCACTTTTCCCTGCTAGGAATATTTCATAAAAATTGGTGACCATGGTAATACCATTGGTAATAATTACCATTGGTAATAATTACAATATTTCCAGTTTTCATTAACATTGTATCTGTAATGGGAATAGGAGACTGTTAAGGCTAAAATCCGAAGGAGATAGTGAAGAAAACAGTGTATTATTTACTATATTTCTCAAATTAGATTCCTTCTTTATTATAATTTGTACTACATGAAGAATTCTAGCCATTTAGTTTTTTTCCCATAACCTAACACTACTTTCTAAAACTATTCTCTCTGAAGAAATAAACATAATTTTCTAAATAACATCTATAATTTGTACAGATATTGAATAGTTCCACCCAAATTACTTATATTTATGCTTTTTATGTTTAATATAAAGTTTGATGCTGGAAGTGAGGTATTATTGTAACAATTTTATAGATGAAGACTGAGGAATTAGAGAACTTGACCAACTCCCAAAAGCTAGATAATATAATGACAGAGAAAATCTTGAAAAATCAAGTCAATTCAAAAATTCATGTTTTCAAAAGGGTTTTGGAGATTTTACAGTATTTGAGCACATCTAGTGCTGACTTGAGATAATCCTTCCACTAGTAGAAAGCTACTATAACTGAGAAATGTAAAACCAAGTGTCAGGCATGTCTAGTAACAAAATTAGAAAAACTACAGACATTGCTTATTGCCTTTTTTTTTTTTTTCGTCTTACTCCCAAAGAAATGTGCACTGGATGATAATTATGCTTTTGGGCATATCTTCCAAGAAGTAAACTTGGCAATCTACTTCATGATGGGTTCTGTTAAAGAAACAAAAACATTGATGGAGACAAAACTTCAGTATGGGTTCATCTAACTTCACTGGATACTTTGCATGTTTTCAGAAGTTCGTGTAACTAAAGGATTTGTTTTTACTTCAACACAGATTTCAAATCAATGGTCAGGTTTGTTTTTATCCCCTAACATGTATTAAGTAAAGTTTTATCATAAATTATTTTTATGAAAACTGAAAGTAGGAGAATAATCCTCTTCCTATTCCTTATCAACTAGAGAACAGTCACATGGCCTATGCTCTGCCAATCATTTAGAGATTATCCATGACAACAGTGGCACTGGGATGGATGATGAGAATTCAGGAACAAACAAATCCAACAACAAGGCAACAAATAACAAATATCTGGTGGGGTTATTGCAATGGCAGAACATTAAGAAACACATTGTTGTAGCAGAATTTGGTTGATTTTTGCTCCTTGGTCCCTGCTAAAGTCTGTTATCACAAACAAATGATTGCTTCTGACATAAATTAATTTTTAGTTCAATGAAGTTACCTTCAGTAATTTGTTTATACTTTGCAATTGAGGTTTCTGAAAAATTAAGGGCTAGATGATAAAAAAATGGTGTGCATATGCACACATGCTTACTTTTATGTTTTGATATTATTTCACTGTCTAAAGCACACACAATAGGTGGTGAGAAATTTGTTTAGATTCATTCATTGTTCAATTGTAAAATATGTTTCCAGTGTGTCCTTGTTGATGCTGTTTTGGTTGAAAAGAATGGAAAACAATTTGAGTTAGCTGTTTTTGAACAGATCTGCAAAACAAAGGATTATCTTTGGGTAGAAGGAAAGACACTTATTCCACTGAAATAAGAAAATGGGAAGTAAGAGTGGGGATAGACGTATTTATTTTTGAAAGTCAGAGGCAGATACCTAAGGGTGTTGATGATGCTGTGGCCCTTTATCTCGTAGGGAATTCTTGATTGATAAGACAGAGCATTTGTGCTCTGGGCCTCTGCTTCTCTGCTTTGAACGTTAGAGACATGATATGTGAAAAATGTCAAAGATCCCTGCTTTTACAGGAATAATGGAAAGTGTGACTTTGCTATTGTAGGGTAACATGACAAGCTTGATTATCTCCCTTTTTCTCTTGAGTCATCAATTTCTCTTCTTTTCCTGAATCATTCTCATCAGGAAAGAAACATGCAATACTATACCCATTTTATTTATTTTTTTTAGAATTGGCAAAAATCTTTTATTTATAAATATTGGTAGCTAGAGGTAAATTTGATGGTCAGGAATAATGGTGTTTTAAAGGGGTTTTTTTTTGTTTGTTTATTTTCACAGCTTTATTGAGGTATAGTTGACATACAATTAACTGCACATATTTAAATGTAGACGCCTCAGAAGGCCTAACTCCTGAAAACAGTGCTTGAGGATTTTGTTTGACCTTAGTGTCATCATCCTGTACTCCAACGGTCAAAACTGAGATCTAATGTAGAAAAGCTAAAGCATATAGAGCTAGATATCACTGAATCCAGTACATCTCCCTAAATTAAATCTCAAAATCCTAATACAAGTGTGTTTTCTTGTTATTTGGTCTCATTCACCATACAAACCCAGGTCAAATGTTCCTTCCATGTAACCCTTTCTTGCTTTCCTCTCCTTGATCCTCTTTTCTATCCTCTATCACAAGACATACCCTACTACACAGCGATATATCAGTTTGCAGGGTTCTCTGGTTTGGCTCTTAAAGATTAGAGACAGTGTCTGTACTTCCAATATGCAGTATAAGATATCATACAGGGTAAGCTTTAAAAAAAATGTTTATTGAACTAAATTAGTCCTACCAGCTAATTATGGAGCAGCAAAAGAAATTTTCCTTAAGTAAGGGCCCAAGTGAGTTGTATCTGAATCAATGGATCATGGGGACTTTCAGGGCTGAAAGGAGCCCTAAAGGTCATTTGCCCAACAATCTTCCAATGCTTGAACTTCCTTTACAACATCCTATTTGAACAATTAATGATGAGCAGCTTATGACCTCTAGAATTAGTTTACTTCATCACCAGTATGCTCAGAGTCTAAAAGTTCTACCTTCAGGTTAGCAAAACTTATCCTCCTTTAGTTTCCACCCAGAGCAAATCTATTAATACCTTCTTTCATATGACAAGCATTCAAACATTTCAAGACAGTTCATGTTCCCTGCAACTTTTCTTCTTCAAGAAAAACATTCCCAGTCTTCCCAATATGGCTCACTAGTGTGGTTCTAACTTCTGTCTCCATTCTTCAGAAGTAGCCTGACCACTGAAGAATCAAGCAGGGCTATCACATCTCCCCTCCGTGTCCTTCATCTTATATTTACACCAGTTCATAAAGCTTATGGCACAGTCACTATGAGATGGCTTCAGCATACTGTGAACAAAATCCCCTAAATCTCCTTTACAGAATCTGCTGCTAGGTTGAGCTCCTCTGCTCCCTACTTAAGGTCATGCAATTTGACTTTTTTTAGACTCAAGAAACCAGTTTACTCCTGTTAGAGTAAACCTTGTTAGAGCTCTCCATTGTTCCAACCATGCCAAGACTTCTATGAAACCTAGGTCTGTCATCCATTGTGATTGCTACGCTTCCCTTATCTATTTCATATCCAAACTGAAGGCCTGGTCTTCATCAGCTCATTCCAGAGCAATCATCAGATGGCCTAAGTGAAGTGGCCTTTCTTGAGGGCTGTCTCCTCAATACTCACAAAGTATTATGTACTGAGCCACAGTAAGATGCCTTGACATACTGGGCTTAGGACATGGGGTTCACCACCCTCCTGCACAGCTGGAACAGGGCAAGAGAATTTTGGGGCCAAAGATTCAGCTTTCACTGTAACCACTCCCTGAACTGTGGCCTCCACAATCATCCCCAGAAGCTGCCATCTTGGGGAAGTACACTGTTCCCTCTGGGCTGCCATCTTGAGAAGGCTGGCAGTTAGGATAGCTCATTGATGATGTGGGTGAGAATGGGAAGAATATATCAGCACACTGCTCAAGTTTCTGAGGAAAACAATTTATACAACTTCTTACATAAAATTATTTGGGTCTATTTGCAACTAAGTGGGTATTTCTTAGCAAAACACCCCCAAATGCAAAAATCAGTCCCCTTCCGATGGTATGATTTTTAAAAATTTTAAAATTTTTCCATTTGGGGAAGCAAAATGACTACCTTTCCAAGTCCTCATGTTTATAGATGAGACCTGGAAGGTAAAAATGATTTGTGCCACAGGTATGCCATACCTTATAATATCTCTCACCCCCTCTCATGTGTCCTCCCTACTCACACTACTGAACAAAAAAGACTGAGAGAAAGGGGAGTCTCATGAGAGAAAGACCCTAGATTCTGAGATCACTGCCTAGACAGGGTTGCCCACAATGTACCTGAACAAATTTTGGATTTGTTTATTCCAGCAGGACAATCCTGACTAACACAGCCAGTATATACTTAGCAATGCCAGTCAACACTGTGTATTATGACTGGCGTTATAAATTTTCTCACTTAAATAGTAGATATTGTAAAAGGATGAACATCTTTTTGAATAGCTCTTTTTGTCTTACCTCATCTCTCAAATAATATATCTTCCATTTTCATAAATAGGACATTAAAAAGACTTGTCTCAGTATTGACTTTATTTGTATAATGAGAAGCCACTGAATTAGAGACTATTCTTGTAAGAAGCATCCAGAATATTTTTTACACTATTAAGGAAATAGCTATGCACAAAATGCTTTTTAAGTTTTGGTTTCTCTTCCTAAATACTTTATCAAAAACTAAAATTGTGTCCTGCTTTATATGACACAAGTTAAAGAGACAAGTCAGCATACCTAAATTTTAGTAAAAGTATATTCAATAAATGTGATGTCCTAATGAAGTCACATTTTATATTACAGTTTAATAGAATCGAAAAAACTTAAATAAAAGTGAATTAAAGCACATGGGAAAACAATAAGTTTTAACATTTTAGTTACAGAACTACAGTATTTAGCATTTCAGCATGAGAATCATGGTATTTATAAATGCAAGGAAATCACAAAAATGCTTTTTGAATACTTTCAAATCTACTGGATTTCTGTAAGAGTATATGACTTATGAGATAAAGATATATAATTAATGGCATAAGAGATTGTAGACATTATGAATAAAAACTGACAAACCAATGAACAAATATCACAGTCCATGATTCCAAAAAATAAAAATACAAAGAAAGATGGGATGAGGGAGAGTGGAGTAAAATCTAAGAGGAGTATGTTAATTAAAATTATGAGTCCCTCCAAGCTAGTAAAGACTTGCAAACTTTGAAAACTTACCCAGATAGTGTCAAAACTTAAATTTACCTTTTCTTCATGAGGGTTATATTGTATATAGAAAATTTTCAGTCAATTTTGAATAATTTAATATCCAATTAATATGTGAATTAGCAAAATGTTACACTGAAAAAACTCTAGCATTTATCATCTTCTAATATCTGTCATCTGATATCAGCATTGATAACAAAAGCAATTAAGAAGAGAAGAAATGAGGTGGTGATAGGAAAGTAAATTGTTTCACAAAAATAAAAGGAAACATAGGAAAATTATAAATACTAGTTATATATTATTTACTTTGGGAAATATACTACAATTGAGTCATAATCATATTTTCTACCTGGAGATGGAGTACCAGTGTTAGAGAGATAAGAGATATAGACAAAAGACACCAAAAATCTCTTTGGCAATCATGTACAGAAGAATAAAGTTTGAGAAGTAGCAAAGAGACTAAAAAAATAACACGTGTATTTGAGGTGCCTTTTACTTTCCTCAACAGGAGAAACTTTGACACTACAAATTGTTTGGTTTTCTTGAAGGACAAAAGCACAAATGGGTAGTAAAGGCTGAAGAAATAAGAAATTCTGGGAGATGTGTGGTGCTAATGGTAAAAACTATAACGACTTCACAATTTTACTAATTAACCTAGTTTTACCAATTTTTTAAACCATCAAAACTATATTAATAAGATTACCTACATCGGTAAGCAAGTTCTCATTCCCAACATTGACTGGAGACACTAGAAACTAAAGAACACTTCTAGATAAATGCTACATAACTTTCACTGAAATTTTCCTTGATTTTCCAGCCAGATGAAAAGTAAAAATAATGGTTAGATGGCGAATTGAGCATCGAAGATACAAAAACATCATTAGAATGATTCTGCTAAGTTAGTAGGACTTCTCATATCTCAGTTTATTATACAGTGTGTTGAAAGAAATTTAAACATCAGTCTCAGCATTTCATTGTCGATGTCAAATGGTAAGTTTATATAACCAAACAGCTGTTCCATACGACAGCGACCTGCGCCAGAAACACACAGCCGCCAAATTGCATTCTGCAATTTGAGGCTTGAAACATTGTTAAAATAGGTGTTGACAATTTCATTTTTGCTTATAGTACTTATTGCTGTCTCTCTATTCATCACATTTGCCCTTTTTTAAGGCAATAATAAATTTTATTATGTCAATTTATATGTGATAAAAAAACTTCCAATTATGTACAATGACTTCTATCACCGCCACTCTAATTAAAGGGTTTTTTTGTTTTGATTCTATTTTCATATTTGTGCCTTACAGACATTACACTTTATTGTATTTTATAGGAGGATGCTACCTCCTATATGGTACAACCTCCTATAAAAATATAATACCATAAAGAAGATTTAACAAAATTCATGGTGCAATGTTCTTCTGTGGGTCTTCATCGACATAGTAAATGAATTTGCTGTACACTCTGGAAATTTGGTTCTATTTTTGTCTCTTTTTTTTCCCCTTTCTTTTTTATTTTTGGCTGCATTGGGTCTTCATTGCTGCATGTGGGCTTTCTCTAGTTGTGGTGGGCGGGGGCTACTCTTCATCGTGGTGCATGGACTTCTCATTGCAGTGGCTTCTCTTGTTGCAGAGCACAGGCTCTAGTTGAGTGGGCTTCAGTAGTTGCAGTACATGGGCTCAGTAGTTGCAGTGTGTGGGCTCAGTAGTTGCAGCACGTGGGCTCTAGGGTGCATGGGTTTCAGTAGTTGTGGAGCATGGGCTCAGTAGTTGTGGCTCACAGGCTCTAGAGTGTAGGCTCAGTGGTTGTGGCTTAGTTGCTCTGCACCATGTGGGATCTTCCCGAAACAGGGATCGAATGCATATCCCCTGCATTGGCAGGCAGATTCTTAACCACTGCACCACCAGAGAAGACCCTGTAGTTTTGTCTTTTAAGAATTTTGCAGAGAGACATCAACTTGGCCTGGCCTCATTTATGCCAGTTTTCTTTTCTATACTTTCTATTCACAGCTGCAGAATACAGGCAACATATAAATAAGACATATTTAGAAAGTATACTTCAGATTTCTCAGAGACTTTTGGCAACTCATCTAAAATGAATCTTTTCTATATAGATATGGTAGGCCTTGTTTAAGAGTAAATCATAGCACTAAGTAAAGCTCAGAAATAATGCTTCCCATCATCTATCTCCTCAATTTATCTACTGCTTTGGTGACCTAAATTTGTTTACCTATTGCAAAGGACTATGGGAAAGAGGCTGGAGACTTTCTTATCATTGGCCTTAAAACAATAAAGAAGAAAGAAAATCTTTACCAAGTTATTTTTCCAACCTGACAAGATTTTAGTTTTCTAAATAGCTACCATAATTGAAGTAAGTACAATATTGTATATACAGAGAAGAAACTGAAACTCAGGCAATGTGTGGACAATGTGAAGAAGGCACTAGGAAGAAGTTGCACTTGAGTCTGGTACAGAATGAGTATGTGTCTACAGAGTGAAAAAAGAGAAAAATAATTCCAGGTAGAGGAGAAAGAGATGAAAGGATATTTTGTGCTAAGAAACAAAAAAAAGTTTTGAAGAACTCAGAAGATTACATTGTAAATATAAATATAGGAGTTGTATGTCATGCTAAGCAGTTCCAGCCTCACTGTATAAGCAAGTTAAAATATAATTACAAAAACTAATAGTGAAATTTCATTGAGCATTTACTATGTGTCAATTATAGGAACAAGTGTTTATTCTATCAAATTCTTCAAACCACCCTATGAGCTAGATACTGTTGTTATGCCCCATTCATTAAAAGGAAAAACTGAGGACTGGTCAACTAATTCATTTGCTTCTGGTGGCAAAGCCCAAATTTGCACTCAGGCAATCAGAATCCAGATTCTGTGTTCTTAAACAGTCTAATACTCTACCATTCTAAGAAATCATATTTTTATATTATGATGTGAAAGTATAAAAAGTATGATACTGCCTCATTAAAATTACTTAGGACTGTTTAATTGTGTAAATCTAAATTTAGTTTGAAATCTAATGAACAGGATAATGGTATCTTGAAAATACTGAAATTGTCTCATTAAATATTCTTTTCTACTACAGTTTCTTAGCTTTCTTGCTGACATTCCATAGCATTTTTCTTTACCTTTTATCATCTCATTTCTTTATAAGTATTTCAGATATAATCATTAGATAGTTTAAGAGTTTCTCTTCTTAGGTTTTCATGCATCAAAACATTCCACAGTATATCAATTTTGGTATGGTCGAATCAAATTTATGTCTAGAATAAAATGATAAAGATTTACTTATGCTCTGGCTTTTAAGGTGCTAGAGTCCATAACCTAAAACAAATAAACAGAAGACATTGTAATCTGACTCAGCTGGGTTCAAATCTGAAATCTGCTACTTACTTAATCTTACTATAACTGTGTCTTTGGAAGATTTCTAGATTTATTTCTAAACTGTAAATAATAATACTTAGCTTGTATGTTTCTGGTGAGAATTATAAGATGTAATATTAAAAAGCTAATACATGGCCAGATATAATAGTTTCAATAAATTGGTGCTGCCAATGTTATTCTTATTGTTGTTGTTATCACTAAGAGTCAGCCAGCCCAGTCCTCTCCCAAAGTCAACCATCCTAACTACCTTGGTCACTGATGTTACTTATTGCCAGATTTTCTATGTTAATGTGCAAAATCAGTTGTTGTTGTTGTTTTAAACTCATCCTCTACTTAAGCTCTTGCATCTCTATTACTGGTACAGTGAACCGACCATGGGATATATGTCATTCCCAGATGCCCCCTAGGGGTGATGTTCTTCAGGGCTTGCTCCATATCTACTTTTCCTTAGCATAGTGATGAACCTTAAGTGAAAGCTTCTTGAGATTTAAGGTAGAGAGCTTTCTTTTCAACTATTCTAACATAAGAATAATACATTTAAGAAATGGCATGTTATGCCAGTTGAATCTAATTGGATGTTTTTTTTTTTTTTGGCTAAGGCTGATATATTCTAGAATACATGATGCTGTACTACATTTTCTCTCAAAAGCTTTTCAGATAAGATTAATATTTCTCAGTAAAATTTAGAAATGGAAGTTTCCTAGAGATCAGATCAGATGTTGCTGACATATAGGGTTGAAAGAAGGGAAGACAAATATTGTCTGCCCTGCTTCCCTACCAAAAATTTGAGTCCTGGGCTTCCCTGGTGGTGCAGTGGTTGAGAGTCCGCCTGCCAATGCAGGGGACACGGGTTTGTGCCCTGGTCCAGGAAGATCCCACATGCCGCGGAGAGGCTAGGTCCGTGAGCCATGGCCGTTGAGCCTGCGTGTCTAGAGCCTGTCCTCCGCAACGGGAGAGGCCACAACACTGAGAGGCCCGCGTATGGGGGGAAAAAGAAAAAAAATGAGTCCTATGATTTCCCTCAGAATATGGGTTTTAAATGAAATGGAACAAAAATGTGTAATTATAATTATTACCCATTCCTTTCTGATTCGAACTCTTTTCTTAACAAAAACCTTTTTTACTTGTTGTCATTACTAGCCATACTTAAAAGCATTTTTCTTGAAGATTTGATTCTTGAGAAAATTTATATATAATTGATATATAAAGGTGTTAAACTTTTTTAGTTTAATAAGTTTTCCCAATAATGTAATACAAAAAGTGTGTTATAAATTTGTACATATGTATACATACACATATATATTTACAAAAAATATACACTTTTTAAAATACAAGGTTATTTTTAATTCCATTTTACCTTATCCCAAATTCCACTTATTTCTTTGTTTCACCGTAGTCTCAGTCATGTACCTTCTATCATGTTTCTTGTTAATTATACTTATCATTACTGCAACTATCTTAAACCTGCAAAATACACCCTGAAAACTGCCCTCATAGATTTTTTAAGAATCAATGAATTCTTCTAAATGTCAGTCATCAGTTTGTGTCTGTATTTAAAATATTTCACCTCACAATCATTGAAATTTCAATTCTTACTTTGGTTCAACTGCATTTAGTTATAATATATAGCATTATTCATAAGTAAAAGGTAATGTTCCACACTTTATATTCAAAGGAGCCAATATATCTCCAAATCAATGGTACCTCCGGAAAGTGAACACCTAAATTTCAAATAAGAATTCAACCAATACAGTAATGCATAGAGGTTATGTTCCCTGTGTTAGACTAACAAAATGGCTAGTCTAGAGGAGGAGCCCTCTGGGATGGTATTAATTACTTTAGCAAATTTGCTCTAGTTAAAGGTCTGCCCCTCAGTACTGTAGATACAGGAACCTGATTTTGTTAGCACATACACAGTGTGTCCATGTCTCAGGACCAGATATTGACCAAGCTCATGAGATTGATGTATAAAAGCAGAAAGTCAACTGTTCTGTGGATAGAATGCAATGGGTTCCTAACCTTACTTTGGGCTATTACTCTTTGTGGTTTGTTTTCCAGTTTCAATTAAATGATCCTTTCCATCTTACTATTATATAAGTGCAATTGTTTTCATATCGCAGTCTGCTGTTATGAAATGGTGAGTGGAATTAGAGCATCCCCCAATTTTATCACCCATCCGCTTTTAGAGTGTTGACAGAGTTTATGAGCAGAAGTTCTCTACAATTTTATTTCATGTGTCCAATTCTTTTCCAACAGAATGGAGACCAACCCTCTAAATTAACAACAACAACAACAACAGGAGGAATAAAACAGACCACTTCTTTAAAGTTCCCCAAACCTTAAAAGTTTAATGACTGTATAAACCTTTACTGGGTTTACCTTCTTCACTGAACATAAAATCTCTGCTTTCTTGGGTCATTTTTTTTCCCCAGCTACTTTAATTCACTTTAAGTTTTCCTGATTATATTAAAATACAATATAAAATGTGACTTTATTAGAACACCACATATATTGAATAAGTTTTTTGCTATAATTTAGTTATATCAATTGTGTCTTCATTAACTTTTTGTGTCTTGTAAAGCAGGACACAATTTTACTTTTTGATAGTGTTTGGGAAAAAAAAAACCAAAATGTAGAAAGTATTTTGTGCATATGTTAAAAACTTGTATATTAAACATTCTGATTATTTTAGCTATTTTCATAATAGTATAGATATGCATAGATATTCTGGATGCTCCTTATTAAAAACGCCTCTAAATTGGTGGCTTCTCATTATACAAATAAAGCCAGTACTGAGACAAGACTGTAAATTTTTATTTATTAAAATGGAAGGTATATCATAAAAAATAATAATTTTAATTGCACTTCTGATATATATATTGCACAATTTGAACAAGGAATTCAAAGACACTTTACGTGTTCAGTTACATGCAGGTATTCAAAGCCTAGCACCTAATCTGGGATTTCCACATGGAACACTGTAATATCTATTTGTTATTTCATAATAAAAAATAAAAGTTGTCACAAGACCTAAAATACTCAAGTCCATGTGAATTGTGTATTTTCTGTTTTAGTCAGATCTACAAGGGGAGGCTGGATAAAAATGCCCTTGTTTTGCAAAGAATCAATATAGAAGAGTCAGGTGTATCAAATGCTCAGTGACAGCAAGCTAGGAGAGTCATCATCCCTCTCACAGTTAAGACAGCCTCATGAACAGGAGGGTGGGTGGAAGAGGAGCGGGAATGGAGGAGAGGAGAAAGAATATCTGTGTGCAGAGTCTTCATGTTATCGATTAAGATTCCACCCAAGAGACATGGGTGGGTGCTGCCAAAGTTTATCCCAGTTACTCTCCTTTATCTAAGATTTTGTCACTGACCAACTCTCCACAAGAACATCCATTTTTTCCCAGCTATGTTAGCATTTTTACTGACATATTTTTACTAACAATTAAGTCACATAGGTCTGGAAAGTAGGTCAATGATCTTCACATTTCTGCTCTGCTCTACTGTTCATTTCATTGTTAATCTCTCAAAGAGCTATTATTTTGAAATAAAATTATTGAGTGAGACCTAACTATAGTCTCAAGTAGCAATATTTTTGTCAATGTGCTAAATATTTCTCATACAACATAAGTTTTATATATAATCATATACATAATATACAGGATTATAATATTATATATAATTATATATATATAGTGATAATATATAGGATCTCTTTAAATTTTGGAAGAAAATCCATTGCTTAAATGATTAATTAGAATAAACTGTGTGTCTCACTTTGGTTCACAGAACAGGTCTGTGAATTCTAGTAAAATGACCAAGTATGTCTTCATTAACTTGACCAATGAACAAATGTAAATTACTATAATCAAATGAAATTTATTAAATATATTGTCTTCTTGTTAGGTATCAGGAAAGAAACTTCTCACCATTTTTATCAAGAATTCTTGTATGAAGAACCCTGGATGTTTTGTCTCTTCATTAGAAAATCAAATGACAAAGCAGAAAATGAAAAAATCCTACATATTAATTATAACTTCATACTTAACACATCTACTAAAATCATCTTCTTTGTATGGTGTAAGAATGATTATGATTGTGATAAACCACAAACATAAAATTCCAAAGCTTGCTCTGTCAAAGCAAATTCCCCATATTCTCTGTCAAGTTTAGTCCTGTTGAGATACTAACTGTTAAACTCTATTTCTAATTTGGCTGGAAGCACTACCGTGACTCTCAATGTTTATGCTTGCTTAAATATGGTTAGTTGAAGTTGAAACCTGTGCCTATGGCTGACAGCAATTTTAACTATAGTAGTCAACTGCCTCCTAAATCCTAAAACCCAGGATCAGATTAACCCTGTATTTTTCAAAACCAAAAACAAATTCACTAAGCAGAGGCAGAGAGAAGTTAGTAATCTCATGTGCATATGTTGCCTATACCTCTTCAGAGGTTACCACATCTAGACCTTTCTGAAAGGCAGTCTAGAAGGGAGGATTTAGAATATATAATCCATATATTAGATCATGCAAAATAAGTATTTTTCTTGAAATTTTAATCCAAAAAATCAAATATACCTTTCTCATATGGTCTGTGAACTAGATTCTTGCTTGTCAAAGCATGGTACATAGAATATCAGTGGCAGCACCACATGCACGTTCCTTAAAAAGACAGAATCTCAGGTCCTATCCCACACAGACTGAGTTACATTCTGCTTTTATCAAATTCATATATGTACAATGAATTTTGAGAAGCACTGGTCTAGATTAACTTCAACAAAAATATAAACTATATTGTATATGCGTTTCTTAGAAATTTGTGTTAACAGTGCATTTATTTCAACAAATTTAGGAATTATGTTTGCATAGTCTTTCCTAGTTAAAAGCTTGGGTTCAGTTTAATATGCTAATTCGAATGTTTGTACTAAGCAAAACACAACATGCAATCAAGCTAAGCATTATTCACATTAAATTTTAAACACAAATGTATTTCAAAGCAAATTAATCTACACATTTTGAACTAATTTACACATATTTGTTAAAGCACACTTTTGATGTCTATAAACTTTTAAGAGTTTTGTGTGTGTTTCTGTGTGTGTCTTTGTTCACACCAGAAACTTCACAATATTATGTATAGATCCTGAAATTTAGAACTAAAGTTTTAAAGTGTATTTAACTTAGAAAACTATGATTTACAATTCCAGTTAAAATTAACATTACTTAAAATAATTTATTGCACCAAAGCTCCAAGATAAAGAAAAATCCATTTAAAGCAATCAATTTGCTATTTTTAACTCTATGCAGCAAAATATAGTGATAGGCTTTGATTATGCAATTTGAAGTAAAATGTTAAAACTACAGTGACATATGTGGGTGAATGCTTAATTTTCCCTTATATTACTTCTCAAGTAATTTGCAAATATTAAGGCTAAAAATGAGATCTTCTTTATAGGTATGCTGTTTAGATGTAGGCAAAAGATTGATACTAACATCCTAAAAAGAAAAAAAAAATCTCCAAAATGTATAATAACTGCTAAATATCTGAGCAAAAAGTAGAGAAGAGAAAGGAAGAGACAATTAGTGGGGTTCACAAAATCTGAGAGAAGGCATAAATTATATAAGCAGATCTATCATATTTCCCATAAATGAGTAAGAGAGTTGCATTAGCTTCCTTTGTAAATGAGTCAGGAATTGGCCAGGCACACTACTCATTTGTCTCTCTTTCACTAACATATTTGTCTTCTTTCTCCCTAAATCAAATGAATGATCAATATGATGTAGTTATGGGGATACTGACTTGGTTTTCCTATGGTCTCAGAGAATGAGCCTTACTGATATTTTTGGTCATATAACTCTTACTTAAAATAATACTACTGAAGATGATAATCTATCATACCATTTCAAGTACATGATAATTCTATTAAAAACAGATTTTAATGAGGGTTGCTGACTCTATGAATTACCAACACACTCTCCAAAGTTATTAAAACTTTACTGTGCAAGAAAACAATGCATTTTCCTATTAAATTCATCACTAAATAACCAGAGAACTCTATTCTTTATGTTATGCTCAAAGTTAAACAGATATGAATTGGGCAAATTATATCCACTGTCTTTTCTGCAAGCACAGCCAACTTTCAGGTCTGTAATGGATATATCTCTTATTGTTTTCATTCCTTCCTTTTCCTTTCCCTCCCTCCCTCCCCACCCCCCACCTTTTCTTTCCTTTCTTTTTCACTTAGGGCATAAACTTAGTGTCAAACCCCAGTCAAGGAGTTATCAAGAACAAACAAAGATCCAAATTTTTGAAAACCTGGGATCAAGAATTATGCTTTTGCTTTTTTATCTCTTCAATTTCTAGCACCATGCTTGTGAATGGCAAGGTCTTAATATGCTGACCTGAGCTCATTTTCAGACCAAATAGTTATGCATAGAATTTACAAAAATGTTTTTGCAGGCTAGAATCTCATTTTTTCTTTAAAGTTCTTTTTTTTTTTTTTTCCATAGTAGTCCATATACTTACAGCCTGAATTTCTAATTTCTGACAATGCAACAGAGTGCCCTAATGAGACTTCCCTGTCATATGTGAAGCCTCATCTAGCCCTGGGATCTCTCAAAGAGATATCTCAAGGTCATGCAGAAGCAGAAGCCAAAATTGGTCTGTAAGAAACTAAATCTTTGGATAGAGCTGCAGTTTCTTAAGGTCAATCCTTACCTTACACCAAGCTGAAGCCTGGGGCCATCAGACTGCATTAAGCTTGGGTAACGACACAGGTAGTAAGAATACTGACCTTAACAAAGTGTACCCTCTAGGGGAAAGACAGCCCTTGAAATATACAGTTTTTGCATATTCCAGCTTCATACCACCCAGTTACTTCCCAAGTGTAACAAAGGATACTTTACCATCTAATTCTAATTCAGAATCACCAGTTTTTGACCACTATCATTCCCCTGAAATCTATTCAATTTCTGGGAATATGAGATCAAAAGCCAAGCTTTTTAGAATCTTTACATAACTCATATACTCAAGTATTTTACATTGTAGCTCCAAAAAGTCCCTATTAGTCCTGCCTAAGGAACTTGAATATTGGCAACTTGCCTGGTAAAATCTGTGAACACCTAAAATCTATTAACACCTTGACTGGTCCTGACCTCCTGACCCATTCCTTTAAACTAATTTAGTAATTTCCTACTGAGTACAACTCTGAAATTAGATGTAAATCCTAAAATATCTTAGTCCAGACTACCTTAAAGAAACAAAAAGAATATTTGATACAGTTAAATTTAACCGTTATTGTTTAGAAATTTTGGTGCATTACATTTTGAAGAAAAATTGTCTCACAAAGGAGCTCAGCTGAGATCTGATGGAATTCTATTCCGATCAAACTACATACATAATTGAAGACAACTGTTACCAAATAAATCCCTAACACAGTTTGAGGAAAGAAGAAATACTTTTAAGGGGTAGTAGAGGGTAGATATGACTGTTTTTTATGAAAACAATTTAAATCACTGGTTGGGTGGGAAACATAGGTTTGAAGGTGACTTACTGTTCACTACATATTCTATTGAAACTTTGATGTTTGTATTATTAAATTAAAAAAAAACAAATTAGGCATTAGGACTTTCAAGTGGTCAAAATCGACTTCAGAGAGAGAAATAATACTCTCTTGAAAGATAGAGAAATTACAGAAAAGCAACGCTAAAGAATTTTTCTTGGCTATATTAAGTCACTATTCTCAAACCATTTCAAATAGTGATAGGATATTGGGGACTAAAACAAAAATTACTTATCAAAGGACTCAGCAATTCTTCCTAAGGAAGATAATAGGATGGAGTGAGGAAGAAATAAAAAAAGAAAACAAGATACTGCTTTTTTTTAATCTCAAGAAAAAGCAGTATCATTTATTTCTCTTCTTCCAAGAAGCACGAAAAAGAAGACTGCAGTGAAAGTGTTTAAGAGGCAAAAGAGGTGCTTTTTTGTGCATAATCCCTTTGCCTTTGCAAAGGCAAAGGGATTAAGTTACCAGTGATGGAAACAAGAAGAAACTATAAAAATACTATAAAAACAGTAACAATCAGCCACTAAGAATTTTGATGCAAAAAGTCTAAATGTTAAAAACAAAATGAAAATCTTTATTTTAAGTTAAAAGAAAGAAAAAATATGTTTACTTCCATGGCAATGGCCTGTATTTATATCAAACAGAAGACCCAGAGTTTCTGGAGCAGTCTAACTTGTATGGTGTCTTGGAAGTCAGACTGCCTAGTTCTGAATCCAAATTTGGGGTCATGTCAGCTAAGCAAACTTGGTTAAGATATATACTCCTTCCCCTTCCTCGCTATCCCTCTTGGGACTCTTTTTTAAAAGTTGAGTTTATAAGACAAAAGAACAGTCATGCTATTAAAAGAAAAAATAACAGAGTTATAGTCATATTCACATTTGTAGCCTTGCATAAACACTCATCAAACTACCAGTTTTTCCTCTTCAGGAATTAATATGCAAAAAGAAAAAACAAGAAGCTTTGGGATTCCTTGGTTTTAAGATTCACTGCTCCAACTTAGCATTTCAAAGTGAGGCCTATTTAACAAACTTCCAGTTACCTAAACACAATTAAAACTCATAATCACTGATCAAAAATTAACATAGTTTGTATAAGAACATCACACAACACATCAGACCTCTCTAGGAGCATCACCCGCAGAGCTGTTAATGAACAGGCATCCGAGAACATGCCTTGACCTTGTTTCTCTAGATAGAGGGGAAAGAGTATAACACAAAGAGGACAGAAGGAAAGTTAACCAAAGCAAGCTGGATTCAGAAAAGTTTTATATGTAAATGCAACTTTCCAACAAAGAATGGATGATGCAATAACCATATAAAGGGAGCCATATTTGTGATTTAAATAGACAGCTAAACAAGTCCTAACTCATGGCAGAAGTACATAGAGGCAATAGCAACCATTCAGGTATGTGTGTCTAGTTCCTTAGACTGTTATGCATTATAGCTGCAGGCAAGGCAGTTTAATGGTCAAGAGCAACAAACATGATACTATGACCTTAGTACCTTGCAAATAACACAGATTTCAGACTGTGTTACTAATATAATACAATCACAAACTCTGACAACTTAAACAGTGTCTATTTTTCTTTATGGAAGAAGAATTTGATACTATTATCCTAATATTTAAATTTAAATAATCTACATTTTGGAATTTATAAGAGGAAAAGCAAGTAAATACTTGAATATAAAAGATAAAAGAAATTAAAAAAAAACAGAATATCATCCACAAACACACATACTAAAAATAAAGCAATTTTTATATAACAATGAATGTATCAATGGACAGACCCAATACTCAGGACATTTCTGTTTAATGGAAAAGTCATTCTTGGGACATAGAATGTTAAAATATCTTCTCTTTACTATTCCTCATTTGATATAAATTACCACCATCTTAGTTCAGAGAACCACGATTTTGAAGAAACTATGAACTTTTCTCCTTATATTCACTGAATGCCAGTAATAGTAGACAGCAAATGTTATGCCATGTGTTTCTGTTAATTAAGCTCCTTTGCTTGTAAGCCATTTAAAGAATGGAAGAGAAATCTCAATTCAAGAGTCTCTAGATATTAACTCATGGTTAAATCATTTCTATTATGCTCATAAATATGATTTTTAATTTTCAAGAGCTCTTTTATTTAAGCAAAGGTTCATATATAATAGATTCTCCCTTGATATTGATACCCAAATGAGGGCACAGAAAATTTTGCCAAAATTACATATTTTTTTTAGCAAGCTTGGACCTAAATGCCATTATCCCAATTCATAAACGGGTGTAAGATTAATTGGCATTATTATTGAATACTTGGGCATGCTGGAATCCAAGTTTTTATAATTCTGAGTTCCACTGATTACCAAGCTTATTACATTTCCCTGGTGAAAAACTGTGCACTCTTGTATATTTGTATTAAATGAAGAGCCACTCACTCTTGGATCTCTTTTTCCTTCACCGGGAGGTATAGTAGGGTTCTTGGGGTAACACTGTGGATTTTGGTACATTTAAAACAAACAAGTGCTACCTTCTTTGTGTCCCAGCTTAGTCTGAAGTGACTCAGGGAAACTGTGCCTCTGGATGGCCACAGTAAAGTTAAACAAGAGATTAATCTGAAACATAGTCACTGAGACATTTACCCCAAAATATTAACTGGATGCCTTCTGTGGACCTAGCTCTATACTAGGCAAAGTTGTTTGGTCTGAGTACTCTTTTCATAATGTCTACATGACAGAAATTAGTGCCAGGTTGTGGATTGCATTGGGACCACATATATCTGAAAAACTAAGAACCCTAGAGTTTCAGTTGAGTTCTAAAAAGACAGCAGAGGCTAATAGAATGAAATTTCTTTTAAAAGAACCAGTATTGGTTAGTAGTTAAACAATCTGTGGATTAGACAGGTTGAATTTGCTACATGATTCTGCCACATATAATCTTGGATAATCTACTCAATCTCTCTATGTACCACTTTCTTGCAAAAAGAATAATAAAGCCAATGTGTATACTAAAGTTAGGAAATAAATTAGATTCTGTATGGGACACACTTCCCACTGGGGTTGGCAAATGATAAGTATTTAATAAATATTAACCACTATGATTCCGTTCTAGGTGATGGGACTTGGAGAATGAGAAGAATTAACACCGACACAGGAGCAAAACAAGTGCAGTCCAAGCAGTGGACAGAGTATGATTAAAGGCTTAGAATAAAGACATTATTTACACAGCCTTCATTCCCTGTATGATCTGGTTTCTACTCACCTCTCTAAACTTTCACACCATCTCAAATACATTCATTGTAATTTAACTACATTGGCATTCATTTTGTTGAACATGCTCAGATTCTCCTCATCTCCAGACTGTCGCACATATTCTCTTCACCTTTCATCTGCCTAAATCTCGCTTACTCTTCAGAATTTAATTTAAGTTCTCTTCTTCATGAAAGCCTTTGCTGAAACATGCATTAGCCCCAATTACAGTAGCTTCTATTCATTTAAAATCTCATTGAATTCTGAAAAACAAAAACACAATAATTTACCTCTGTATTAAAAAATATTTCAGGGGGCTTCCCTGGTGGCACAGTGGTTGAGAGTCCGCCTGCCGATGCAGGGGACGCGGGTTCGTACCCCAGTCCAGGGGGATCCCGCATGCCGCGGAGCGGCTGGGCCCGTGAGCCATGGCCGCTGGGCCTGCGCGTCCAGAGCCCGTGCTCTGCGATGGGAGAGGCCACAGCAGTGAGAGGCCCGCGTACCACAAAAAAAAAAAAGAAAAGAAAAAAACTTCAGTTTTCCTGCTGAACTTTGAATCCCACAGGAACAAGAACTGTATCTTTCTTGTGTACCAGTACAGCCCAAGAGCCTAAAATAACACCCAACATAGTAAAGAGTCAGTGTATTTTTCTGGTACATAAATGAGTGAATAAATGAGCATGCAATAAGTTCTACATCTTTTCAGAAGTAGTTTGGAGACTAACTTAGATGAAAGAAAATGTTAACGTTAGCAAATAAGATGATATCAGTTACTTAAGATGAAGTCATCTGGGGACTTCCCTGGTGGTGCTGTGGTTAAGAATACGCCTGCCAATGCAGAGAACATGGGTTCAATCCCTGGGAAGATCCCACATGCCGTGGAGCAACTAAACCTGTGCACCACAAATACTGAGCCTGTGGTCTAGAGCCCGCACACCACAGCTACTGAGCCCGCATGCTGCAACTACTGAAGCCCACGCTCCTAGAGCCTGTGCTCCACAACAAGAGAAGCCACCACAATGAGTAGCCCCCGCTTGCGGCAACTAGAGAAAGCCCACACGCAGCAATGAAGACCCAACGCAGCTAAAAATAAATTTAAAAAAAAGATGAAGTCAGTTGATGGAAAGCTTTCATTATCAGTCTAACTTGTTTGCAACCAAAAGGAAGTAAAGATTTTAAGTTTTGTATTTTTTTTATTAGCATTTGATTCACGTTCATTTATGTAATACTGGCCACATACTTTTCAGGAAAGTTTTGTAGGAAGAGTTAAAGATTGAATACCAAATAGGGTGCTCTTACAAAGAGGCACATGAAGTGATAAATTACCTAAACAAAATAAGTATGAATTAGAATTTGAATTCTGCAATTTCCAAGAGAGTACATTTTTTAAAATGAGAAAAGTCAGAATTTTATTCTATGCCCTTAGACTTATTTCATGGATTGTCTTTTTGTTATTTGTTTTTTTAATTTGGAGTGACAGATGGGTTACAGTTGTGGGGACACAGATAAGACTTTAAAGCCTTGCTTCTCAACATGTGGCCCAGTCTCAATAGCACGAACAAACCTACAGGTTTCTTAGAAATGAAGAATTCCAGGACCCACCCAGAACTGTTGAACTAAAATCTACATGTTGCCAAAATTTTCACATCATTTATATGCACAATTAACTATGAGAAGTACTACTTTAAGTGTCTTAGTCTGGCCATAGTTAATGTTATCCTGAGATAGTGAGTGAACACCAAATACTCAAAAAGAAGAATTAATAGATCTTGAAAACTAATTACATTCAGAGATGGAATAAAGGTAACTGTCATTGATTTTAACATTTCAATACTAACAACTGATAAAATGACAGTGTATTTTAACAACAACAAAATAGGGTACACTTTGGATTGCAAAGTACTCATGTGAAGACATACTACAGAAATTTTAAAGCTGTTTCTGCAATGATATCTGGGCTCAAGGTGCAAATTCCAATGTAAAGATGAAGCTTCAGATTGTTTCAGCTGCCAGATCAATTGGTAATTCCTGTTTTATATCTGTAAACAAGGATCTTACCAAATCTTTCCATTCTTGAAAACATTCGGTTATTCTTTAGAAGGTGGAGTCAGTGTTTTCAGATTAAATAATTTCCAACCACATGACCCTCTGTGCTGAATTTACAGGTACTAATCTAATCTTATTTTTTTCCCAAACACCAGCTCTCCCTCAGGACCTAGTTCAAAGCTCACATCTCACCTATGAAGGGACTGGGGCTTCTCCAACTGAAGATGACCTAGATATCATTTACGCATTATCAAAGAGAATAAATTTAATGGTTTCAAAACAAAAATCTATGTAAACTATTTTTTTATTTCCTCTCTTAACACACTGTTATATGTTTCCATTTTATAGGCTCTTATTTCCTTATTGGCTCATATTAACTAAACACCTATTTTATCAAATCTTTACTGATTCCATCATTTAGAAACACAAAGTTCACATTAAAGATACAGAGAGGAGAAATCAATAGTATCTGTCTTTTAATATGTTCAGAGGCTTATGACAAAGACATAATAAATCATCAATTTTATTAAAATATGATGGCTGTGAGAAAGTTACACAAGCTACAATTTATGTACATCCAGCATCTCTGGAGAAACAGGGAGAGAACTTAAAATTATTTGGGGAATATAGATCATAGTCCATGCCTTGTGTTTTTTATTTTCCTAAATATTCCTCTCTCTCTATCCTCACATACTTTTTTTTTTTGCTGGAATAGAAATGTAGTAGATACTAATTAAATATTTTTGAGTAACTGACAACCAAATCATATCCATGTGTTCTATTAAGAACACAAAAATAAAATTAGTAAGATTTTCTTTTTGAGAAACATTATTTGTAAAACTAAAAGCATGTTTTACTATTTGCTGTATTACTTATTGCATCAAAAAACAGTGACTCGGGTAGGATAAATTAGTATCTTAATTCTCAGAACCTTGAAATAGATAAACAGTTGCATGAAAATGTGCTACTTTGTTTAAAGCAGATAACTTACCTGAATCTTACTCTATTGGCAGCTATTTCTTTTGTACTTAGTTTTTAGCACTGTATTTTTTTTTTTAAAGTAAATGTTTTTCTCTTTAAATTCATCAAGCTGAGTCTCAAATGGTTTAGAATAAAGAGAGGTTGATCACAGACAGGACAGCTAAACAAAAACAGAACCTTCCCCAAATTCTATAATCTTCTCTTGGGCTGAGTAGAGAAGTTAGAATAGCCTCAGGCCAGCCACTCATTCAGAAATTACCCTTCGTAAAGATAAATTCGAACAAGGAATCCTTTACTTCCCTGATATTCCTAGGAATTCTCACCCTCCCCCCATCCTCCTATCTACAGCAGATCCCAGTAACCACCTCAAATATTTTCCCCAAATCCAAGCCTCATCCAAATCTAGACTTCTTCAGACTACAGTCAATCGGGCATTCCACATCCATAGATTCAACCAACCACAGTTTGAAAACATTAAAAAAAAAAAAAAAATTCCAGAAAGTTCTCAAAAGCAAAACCTGAATTTGCCATGTGCCTGCATTTACAAAGCATATATATTGTATTTACAACTGTTTACCTAGTATTTACAGTGTATTAGGTAATATAAGTAATCTAGAGATGATTTAATACAGGAGGATGTGTGTAGCTTATATGCAGATACTATGTCATTCTATATAAGGAACTTGAGAATCTGTGGATTTTGGCATCCACAGGGGTCCTGTAAACAATCCCTTGTGGATACTGAGGGACAACTGTATGACTAAAGGAGTAAGGATGAGCTCCTCTAAGGTTGAAATGATGATACTGAAGGATGACTCGAGGCACTAAAGACGTGATCCTTTCTCACCTCATCTACCTCAGCCCTTCCATGCATGGGCTGTTTCCTTGCTTCCTCTTTTGTCATCCTGAGTTTGTTAGTGAAGATGAATGGAAGAGGTGGAACAAAAGGGACATTGCTCAATCATCTGCTTCTCAGGCCCAAAACGTAGAAACATTTTGTAATGTAAGGTTGTGATGGGGTCCCATTTTAAAAGTCTGGTTGTGAGTGCCAAAGACTTCATTTAATTTTAATTTATTTCTGGTTGGTTTGTTCCCAGTGAATTGAATGTTCTTGCCTTGTTGCGAAAGAATTTGGAGACGAAGCAGGGACATTAAGAAAGTAAAGTGAGAATTTATTTAAGTAAGGACATGCTCTCAGTGGGAGAACAGGCAGACAGGTGGGGAGCTACTGCCCTGGGTTTCTTTGGCAAGCTGGTTATGAGGGGCATACAAATGAAGGGGCAGAATATTCACTGGGGAAGGAGGAGTTCGGGGGTCATATTCCCTGATTTTCATCCCAGCTCCATCTTCCCAAGGGGAGGAGGGACTTTTGTCCTTATTTAGCTTAGATCAGAAGTGTCATGGTGTCAGTGCATGATGGGTACTTCTTATCTGTAAGGCTAATTTTATTGTAATGAGAGCACAATGAGCAACAGGTTACATTCGGATGCAGGAGATTCCCATTTTTCCCCACCTTTGTTTGCTTCCAGGACACTTATCACCCAAAAGGTGTGGTTTTCTGTCAGTCTGGAGGTTCCTGCTTTTCTTTGTCTGCCGAGGGACCTCCCCCCGCCCCAGCTGTTTGCAAGATGCAAGATTTCTGCCACCTGGCTCCTTCCACCATTTCTCTGCTCATATCTAGCTACCTGCCTGCTGTAACAGGTTCAGAATGCCCATGCCCACTCCAGGATATTTTAGGGTAATGGGTACTCTTACCATGGGAAATTAAGCAAAGTGATAGTTCTGATGGTTAAGGTGAGGCATACCTTTTTTTCTTCTATTTTATATTTTACAACTTCTCTAAGAGTAAAGGGATACCTTATTTAAATTTAGTGGGATCCCCAGAGATAAATGAAATTGAAGCTTCAGTTTTTATAAAAAGCAAGAAATGTTTCCAGTTGGTGCACCTGCAAATGCTAACATTAACTCAGAACCTATGTTGCAGATACATAAAATTTAATTGGTACTCCTGTATCTATTTGTTGTAGAAATTCTTTCAGTAAATTTTAGATTTCCAGCAAAGTTTGAACTTCCATTTTGGCACATTTGGCACACTGAAGTTTTTTGTTTGTTTCTTGGTGGTTACTGGATATATTTCGAGGGAGTCCTCTACATCCTGCTCATACTTACAAGTTCAGAGAGTTGCAAATCAGTCTCAGGGTTAGAGGCCTCTCCCATGGCAATAGTAGCTTTACTGGGATTAAGGATCCTCAACTGAAATCAGGTTTGAATATCCCCTCCCCTTAGCTGTGTCACTAGGGTACATGGGTGTTTCTCCCTATATCCTGGAGTATAAGGATATTTTTGCAATATAGGTAAAGGCATTTTTAAAAGTTGTAGCGAACCATCTGTTTTAGGAGTGTGGCCCTCAGCATGCTACATAGTGACTACTCTTCCTCCACATGGGAAAACCACTGACTGGCTTGCACATTGCACAGGGTACCAGTCTCTCCCTTAAGCACTCTAAAGGGTGGGACACACAATCATGGTCACAGGGTAAGAGTCATTGCTTTGAGCCTAGTGTCAATTATGGCTTATGTTAGAATCAAGACACATGATTCAATCTGAGAGGCACAGATAGTTCCCAGCCCAGACACATGAACTACAGCCATTTGAAGGAGGCCTCCAATTTCATATTACTAAATGCCAGTTATCAACACTTTAAACTTAGATCAGTTAAATCTATAAGAGAAACTTTGAGTGCTCAGTAAATGCAACACAAAGCAACACAGCTCAAAGCACAAACTAGCCAGCAGGCAACCCCTAAAAGTTCACACTTGCCAGCAGGCAACAAAACCAGTCAACAAGCAAAAGCATTAAAAGAAAGACCTTCCTGTGCTGGTCATTTTCTGGCCAACCCCCTCCAGTGCCAATCATTTTATTCACCCCACAGCGGTGGAATGGACCCTCCCCCTAAACTTTTGGTTAGGCTATTAAGACGTATTGTGCCACATTCAATTAGGAGGGGTTTTTCTTTACTTGTTTCACAGTCAGTACCATACCTTTATTCCAATGGCACTAACGCAGCTGGAGGTGCTTACAGTGTCACTGCACAAGATTTCCTACCTTCTAGTTTCTGTCCAAAGAGAATGTCTACCTGCCTGTTCGTTCCCTCTTTCTGGGGGAAAATCCCCTATGGTCCCTTTACACAATTAAACCTCTTGCTGCGCCTATTTTTAAAATCTGCGGGGCACTTGAGTTTCCCTCTGAAGAAATGAAAGTCAAAGTATCGGGTGTCCCATCCCCTCCCTCAGCTCCACTAGCCAAATAAATACCTGCAGCGAGGGCACTTCTCTTGCCTCTGAAATCTTGAGCATCAAAAGAAATGGCATCAAGTGTTCCTGCTGAGTGATGGTCCGGAGTACGCTCCAGAAATCTGTCAGACGGAGCATCACTGTGTCTGGACCCTCTCAAGGTATCGTGAGGAGAACGCGAAGGCTTATTGTTGTGGTAAATATCGCGGCTGGGAGCTCGTGCTGCGCGAGTCCCGCCTACAATTTGTCCAGCAAGTCGGCCTGGGCTGGGATGCCTTCTGTCACGCCTTTGTGCTCGTCGGTCTCAGCCCCCACCTGGCTGGGGTTGCCGGCTTCTGTCAAAGGGATCTCTGAGCAGGATCTGCCATTGGTCAAACACGCACTGCGGGAAAGCCCGGCTGTCGGCTTGGATGGGACTTTGCCTTGGCGGTGAAGCCAAGAGATGTCGTTTTCAGGCACGTAGGCCTGCACCACAAACATGGGGCTTCCGGCCACCTGGAAATCCTCAAAGACGTGTCCCTGCTTCCAGTTCAGGACAGGATAGATGCCACCGATCACGTGTTCTATACAGGCGTTCCCACAGGAAGACGAGCTCCAGGAGCTGGGGCTGGGCAGTCAGCAGGCCCCGCAGGCGGAGCGTGGCCGGGCAGTGGGGATGATCCGGCAGCCCCCGCGCTCAGTGAAGTCTGCGCGCAGCCTCATTATCGTGAACATCAGAGCGCATGGCACGCAGGTGTTTCTCCTCACACAGTGGTCTCCTGCTTGGTGGCTCCCTGGAAGCTGCGGCACGCTGTTTTTCATCTCGTTGAGGTACTGCACGCCCTTGGCAGTGTCGGTGAGGACTTGGGGGCAGGTGCCGTGGGGTTCAAAGCACCTCTTCTTGCGGGCCTCGGCCACATCCCGTTCATACTCCTCCGCCAGGTACCGAGTTTGCTGCTTGAGCTCCTGGCAGGTGGAAACCTCATCCTGTTAAGTGCCTTTGGCCAGGCCGTCAGGGAAGGGCCACACCGTTATGTACAACCCATTGTGCTTGTTGGGGGACCTGGACAAGCAGAGCACATTCAAGTCTTCGCTTAAGGTCTCACGGCACAAGACAACTGGGTCGTATTTCTTGATAGGAATCAGACACAGCCCTCCTCCGCGTCCTTCAGGTGGATCTCCATGTGCTGCTCATCAGCCCCCGCAAAGATGTGCTTACCTGATTCCTCTATGATGCACTGCACTGTAGCGTTGGCCTCTTGGCCCCCCAGCTTCAGACCCTCTACCAGCTAGGGCAGGTCAGCCAAGTACTTGGCCTCCAAGGTAATCCTGACAACTGGCACTCACGCTGAACTTCATCACCTGTATGTTGTGGGCATATTCAGAAGTGGTGATGGTGCCCGTATTCACCGGAAACTGGTCGATGCCCAGTAGGCCCATAATGTTCCTCCAAGGCATGTCCTCGTTGTGCTCCACATAACGTCCCATCGTAAGGATTATTCTCTGGATCGGCTTCAGGTACAGATTTTCCTTCCTCTGGGGCATGAAATTGGGGGCATGTATTGGGGTGATCATTCGCATTGTATACAAATGTCGTATCCTTATGTCGTACACCCAAAACTAATATAATGTTATATGTCAGTTATACCTTGATAAATTACTTTTTTACAAAAAAATTAAGAAGGTATGAAAAGGTTTATTACTCACATAATGACTTTCTTTAGAAAGCAGGGACATCTCCCAAGCAGGTCCAAAAGTGTCAGCTTGAGCAAAAGAAGTGTCTAGTTTGGCTTTTATTGTGATTCAGGGATAGCGTTGGAGTGAGCGTTCCTGTGAGTAGGCTAGGGTTTGCATGGTTTGAATTTCTGGCTGTTGCCAAAGGAGGGAACACCTAGTCTTTCTCATCAGCTTAGTAAGTTGTGTTGCAGAAGGGGGAAGAAGTGGTTGAAAGCTGTCAGCAGTTAAACGTCAAAAATGAAGTCGGAGTGTTTCATTAAAATGCCACATGAGTTCTCTATTTCAGGGCTTTTACAATGACTACTTTATCTTCCATGAGTTATCTTTCTACTGATAAAAATATAGCAAGATGTTGATGATTTCTTCTGTTGTTCTATAATTGTGGCGTAAGCTGAGAATAAACTACTTTAAGTACTTCACACTTTGAATTCAGAGAGCCACCAGAAGTTGGAATTATTGAGAGGTGGAAGTTAGAGAATGCACATGTGTCAACCCTACTCATCCCCACCAATTACTATAGAATGCAGATTGCCAAATAAGAATGTGATTGGTGTCTGGGGAAGATTCTTTTTCATGGAAAGTGAGCCTTTGCCACTTTGAAGACATGGAAGTGAGGTCTATGAGTTTTGCTTCTAAAAATTGGTAAAGCCTTCAATAAGGGGAAACATTTTTCATTCTTTGTGCCTTTGCTTAGGAGGACTTACTGATACTGTCTTGTGCTAACAGAACAGAAGAAAGAAGAATAGGAAGGAGAACAAAAGTGGGAGAGAGAGAGTGAGCGAGAGAGGGTGTGAGAGAGAGTGTGTGTGTGTAGACTGTAAAACATGGAGCCAGGAACCTCTCTTCTAAGTGCATAGAGGAGCATTCTGCAGGGGTTCAGCAGACCTACAAGGACAGATAAAATTGGAGGATATAGTCTTGTCATTACACCTGATAATTTGGGGAATAAAGGGACAAAAAAGGGACAAGGACGTAGGCATTAGAGGAATGCAATACGAAGGTCATCAGCTGAAGGCCAGCTAAGAGATAAGGCCAAACCTACAAATGTAAAAATGCCTAGGGGAGCTGCACACAAATGAACACCTTATTATCATGGTATTTGGAGCTCACAGACAAGGAATAGAAT
Source organism: Globicephala melas (assembly GCF_963455315.2). Classification (NCBI taxonomy): domain Eukaryota; kingdom Metazoa; phylum Chordata; class Mammalia; order Artiodactyla; family Delphinidae; genus Globicephala; species Globicephala melas. The sequence continues at coordinate 37,391,425 of NC_083317.1, forward strand.
AGTTATATCCAAGCAAGGAAAAGACTGCAGTCCTGCCTATGGAAGTAAGGAAATATTGGGCATTTTACCTTTTCCTTCTCATGACTTAACAAACAAGAGGAACTAGTACCTAAAGAAGTAGGAGAAGGAGGTATATAAAGGACAGACCATAATTTTCTCTTCTTAACTCCATTTTTCTGTAGCCCATAGTAGGTCTAGTCTGTGCTGGATGTGGGAAAGGTAAGGGAGGAAAACTTACTGTTGAGTTTGAAACTGAGCATTAACTTGTAGCATTAACTTGAATCTGGTCTTTTAGTGAACTTTTAGCAGGAAATTTTACCATGGTACCACTTGAGGATAGTTATTAAAAAATAAAACTGAAAAATTTATGTCAGATACATTCACATAACTGGATCCTTCCAGACTTAAGCTGTCAGCTAAGGTGTTACATCCCTATAGAGACACCTCTTACTATCAAATTTGTGTTTTTGTAGCCTCAATTGTGAGAAAATGCAGTAGACAAATGGAATCTGAAGCTCACTGGCCTTCTCTGTCTTTCAAATGTGTGCACAAATGCTCAAACACATACAGAATTATCCAAATATACACTTATTATAGGATATATCACCTTCACCTATGGGGTGTTTATACAGCAAGAAAAGTAAGATTCTACAGACTGAACATTGAAAAACATCAATATTTGTTAAAGAATTGCTCACAGAGAAATGAGAGGAAGCAGAGTTAAAAAGTTGTAAGTGGACCAGAATAACATGAGGTTAAACTCGAAGAAGGAAGGGATGAGTGAAGGCAAAAAAATTCCCCTAGGGTAAATACTAAGATGTTCCACTGAGGGTAGTATTTTGGAGATCTAAGTGTCTTGGCAAAAAGTATTTCTACAACATGTAGAGAGAAGTAGTTTGAATAATGAATGAGAGTGGGGAAAAGTTGTTGAATACCAACCATGAAGCTGTATGGGAGCCCCTACATGTGGTAAAAAACAAACTTTCATAAACATCAACAGAAAATTTAAAAATAAAAAATATTTTACTTACCTATTTTTAAAAACTATCTCAGCTGGGAAAATGTCACTAGAAAAAAAATGGATATCCATTGCATAATTTTCATAAAAGACAGTTCCTACCCTACCTGGTTTGCAATTTATGACATCATCTAATGATGCCAACTGTGTAAGCTATAGTGGAATGCTACCTGAGTCATACACTAGGTTTGGGAACTGGCTAGCTGTACAGCCTTTGGAAGACATTTGTCTTCTCTGTATCTCAGTTTATGAATTTAGTCAATTTTGACTAAACCTCTAGGCTTTACATTTTTATTATACTCACATGTTCACAAATAATTCTCATTCCCACACAATGTAGAACTAGGTCACCTGTGTTTATAATCCTACTCTCCCACTTAAAAGCTATATAAATTTGAGCAATTAACTTCTGCTATTAGTGTCTCAGTTTCCTCAATAAGTAAATTGGTATAATAATAGTAATCACTTTATAATGCTGTGATGAGGATAAGTGAAACATTATATGCAAAGACCTTCACAGAGTGCCTGGCACAAGGTAGTTGCTTAATAAACATTATTACATTATAATTGCATATAATTACAAAACAGTATACAGTATATCTAAACATATATACGTGTGAGTTCTTAATATGTATGTGTGCATACACAGAGATAAGTATATCTCTAGTCCTCTTTAGTGTATGTGAATGTATATTTCTTTAAAAATATTTAACAACTTGGAACTTTGTAAAATCATTTTTCACAAAATCTGTATGTATAGATAGGAAGCTCAAAAAGTAGAATTTCTAGCTCTCAAGGGTTCCCACAAGAGGAGTGAAAGATTCTTTTTATAACTGGAAAAATTCAAGTACTTTTAGACAAATATGTACCAGAGACTATAATCCCCTTTCCTTTCCTACCATTGCACAGACAGCATTATGAACCGGAAAATTGTTTGATCAGCCACAGATAAGGAATTACAAATCTGGAAGTTCAAGAGTCGCATAAAGCAGATGTAAGGTTAATTTGCATGGTTTAGTTGCCTCCCAGATTTTTTCAATACATTTCAATGGCTTGAAACTCTGAAAACCTGATAGCAAATAAAAAGGTTTCTGTAGGCTGCCTGATTTCTTGCTGACTCAGCTGTCTGAAGGCAAAGCCAATTACTATGGCTTGCATTTCCTTGTACAGAAACCAGAACATATTCATTGTTAAATAGAGCCATTAAATATTTAGGGAAGGGAGAAAAGTTTCGTGAATTGAGATGATAACAGTGAAAACTACCTATGGATATTTTCCTCTTAAACGACAAGAAAACACTTTTCTAAGAGTAACTTGAAAATCTCAAGCATGAAATATGATTTGATTTAATATCAATTCAGTGGTCTTTTTAATGTTGATTTTTTAGGTTGGCATATAAGAAAAAAAAAAAGTCTCTGATATAAAGCTAAATTTTATCCTCAGAGTAATAAAAGAACCAATATGGTCTCCTGAACAAAGAACTAGCTGAAGAATTGGGATTCTATTTTTGGCCTCACCAGTGACTTGCTCAGTGACCTTGGACATATCACTTAAATGGCTTTGTGCCTCAAGGTTCCCAGCTGTAATATAGAGATTATAATGCCAGCCCCTACTGCATGGGCCTGTAGAACCATTTCAGTTTAGTTTGTTTAAAATCCCAAAGGCTTTTGAAACTATTGGAAATAACTGTTAAATTCAAACAAGATTATATTTTATTAATTTCTTTTCACTGTTTGATTTGGTGTTCTTGTAGTCTTTCATAATCCTTTTCCTACTAAAATAAATCACTGGGATAAAATTAATAGGTGGAGATTTTCATTGGATATTAAGGAACACTTCTAATAGAAAAGGAAAATTAAGAATACACTTCTGAGATCAACTGATATAATTTGTACTCCTTGGCATATTTAACTCATGATTCAAAAGAGAATTGGACTATGATCACATAACTTAGAACTTTTCACTAAATCTGTGATTGGCAATTTTCTTCTTATTCCAGGCCTCCTCACAATTTCTCTCTGTAACTTCTTTCAATCAAGATTTTCTCATGTCTCTACAAGTGCACTGATAATCCATCTCCATCTCTCCAAATCCAGAAAACCCATTAAAGCTCCTCTTAAATGCTGTGTCCTTCTAGATTTGTTCCCTCTGCATAGCAATATTTGCCATCCAATAAGGAGTTCTGAGTAGTTGAAGGACTTAAGTAAAAGGGACACTTCCTTTTTGATCTCTGTGCCCTTTTGTAATTTTTATATTTTTGAACTATATACATTTATTATTTGTTCAAAATTAATTAAATATTATTTTCTCAAAGTTGTTCTTCTCAAATTCCAAACTAGAACTCTCTACTCCAATCACAGAAATACCTTGGTTTGCTCTTCTTTCACAACACTTCTTAGAATTCTTCACCTTTGCATTATGTTACAAAATCTTAAAATCAAAGTACATTAAACAATTCTTACAAGTGAAATAGACTCAAACCAAAAAAAGCCGAAAAAGCCTCTGTTTATGTGTTTAAAAAGAAACACATAAAACAAGGCTATATATTGATCAGTTAATAAAATGTGATCAGAGATTTTCAAGAATCTAACCTATGTTTCAAACAGTGGTTCTCTATTCACTATTTCAGGGTTTGTGGTGTCTTTGTAGAATATAACTATCCACCATTAAAGAATCAGCTGTATCTATTTTATTTGTATCCACACACTGCCTTCAGCCATATTTTATAAATCTCCCTTTCAGTTCCACAGTAGCACATTTCTTGGGTACGTTTCTAACTTTCTGGTCATTTCAATTATAGACAAAAATTTGGCCAACTTTAAAGCTTCAGTTTCATATCCATTTTAATGCTCACCTCCTTATTTTCCCCCAAACTAACCAGATGGCTATCCCAAGAGTAGGAGTGAGGCTATAGCTCTTTTACTTTTACTTTTCTTGCTATTCTGGGGTCCCTTCTCCTGTGCTGAAATGGAAAATGACATGTGGTTACTCATTTGGGAGTTGCTGTAGTTCTCTCTTCTTTATCCCTGCTATTCTTCCTAAGACTAATGGACAACTGATGTTCTCTCTGTGGCAGACCATTTCTCCCTTTTTAGAAATAGCTCCTAAATCTGTTGACCCCTTTAGCCTTCAGCTTCTCTCTCTGAAAAATCCTTCCTTTTCCATGATTATCCTTGGACACATCTTAAAAGGGCAACAAAAAGCAAGGACCCTAGGTTTATTGTGTACACATGAGTCTAAAACTCTCCATATTTTTTCCAAATACCATTACAGTATGTAATTTCACATGACCTAAACCTTCACCATTACTAGGAGATAGAGGATACATGAACTTACTATCTTAATTTGTGAAATAAACAACGTATTCTAATAGATCTACAACCGAAGCTCCAGCCTCACCTTCAAGCTTATGAACATGAAGAATGAGGGAAGGGAGTTTTATTCATTTCCTAGGGCTGCTGTAGGAAATTACCACAAATTGGTTGGCTTAAAACAACAGATTTATTCTCTCACAATTCACATGGCCTAAAGTCCAAAATCAAGGTATCAACAAGATTGCTTTTGGGCTTCCCTGGTGGCGCAGTGATTGAGAGTCTGCCTGCTGATGCAGGGAACACGGGTTCGTGCCCCGGTCTGGGAAGTTCCCACGTGCCGCAGAGCGGCTGGGCCCATGAGCCATGGCCACTGAGCCTGCGAGTCCGGAGCCTGTGCTCCACAATGGGAGAGGCCACAGCAGTGACAGGCCCGCGTACCGCAAAAAAAAACAAAAAACAAAACAAAAAAAACTGTACTGCATTTGAATGAATTAGAAACAACTCAGAAAAAAAACAAAAACAAAAACAAAAACGATTGCTTTCTACTGGAGTCTCTGAGGGAGAATCTTTTCTATGCTTCTCTCCTAGCTTCTGGTGGTTGCCAGCCATTTCTGGCATAACTTGACTTGTAGATTTATCATCCCATTCTCTGCCTCTGTCCTCACACAGTGTTCTACCCTGTTAGTCTGTGTCCAAATCTCCCTCTTCTTATAAGGATGCCAGTTGTATAGGGTTTAGGGCCCATCTTAATCCAGTATGTTTTCATCTTAACTTGATTATATGTACAAAGACCCTTCTTAAAATAAGGCCACCTTCACCGGTTCTAATTGGATATGTATTTTGGGGGACACTATTCAGCTCAGTAGTGGAGGCTTAAGAGACACCATGAAGAAAGGAGGTGTGTAGAAACTAAGTCAAAGCAGAGACATAAATATTCCCATAAAGAGCAAGTCCAACATTAAGAACTAAATCAGTAAACAAAAAAGTCTAGAAATCGGTAATACACAACATGTGCTCCACGGATGAAACTTGGAAGTTAGTGAGGTTGGAGATGGAAACCCTGGAGAAAAATTGCTCTGCAGAAGAAGGATGTTAATAGAGGAGGTAAGTTACCATTTGAAATGAGATAGGAAACAAAAGTGAAAGATATTTTGAAGAAACAAAAGAGAACAAGAACTTTCTTTTTTTAAAAAATAATTACATATCACTCTGCTGATGAAATATGGTACTTTTAAACTAAGAATCTTACCATGGAATGCCTAGGAATAAAAATTGCAGATAAACTGTTAAAAATTTAACAACAGAATAGAAGATGAGAAAGCACTCCAATTATAGAAAGTTCATTGCTCCCACTAACACAACACTTATCTACTAATGAAGCTGATTTCAATACACTGATATAAGGGTATAATCTTAAAGTAGGAACCTGTCCATGAAATGTTTAAGAATGGGAAATATCAGACCAACTCCATGTAATATTACTGTAAAATGAAAACAGATAAGGAGAATCAAAACATTTATGGTAGTGAAATTCTTCCTTCAAAGTATTCACAAAGTAGCATAAAATTATACCATTCACAAATGAACCTACTTTAAATATACTCAAAAAAAACATACAGAAAAATGAAAGACTTAGAGATTTAAAATGCAATAACAAAAATGGAGAACAATAATAAAATAAGTGCAAAGATTGTTGACTTAGCTGAGATAAGAAATTGAAGAAAATGACAAAACAATCTCAATGTGAAGAAAAGTCATAATTTGTCCAAGAGAGTAGTGATGTGAATAGAAGTGTATTAAGGGAGGACAACAACCTCATATTTCACTGGGTAGAATAATCAGAAGGATCATAACAGAAATAGCCACAAAATAAGTGCTGCTCTTTCTCACATAATAAATCTTAAAAGCAAGGCCTGAAAGGATCAAATATTTTCTAGGTAAATTAACTGGGTCTCAGAAAAAACTCAAGTACAGTTATAACAATGAAAAATATCTATCACTCCTTAAAGTAACATTTCAAATGACTACCAATCAATCAAAAGTTATTGGATATGTAAAGAGGCAAAAAAATACAACCCGTAATGAGAAGGAAAACCAATCAATTAAAACTGATCCAGGGACTTCCCTGGTGGTGCAGTGGTTAAGAATCCGCCTGCAGGGCTTCCCTGGTGGCGCAGTGGTTGAGAGTCCGCCTGCCGAAGCAGGGGACATGGGTTCGTGCCCCGGTCTGGGAAGATCCCACATGCCGCGGAGCGGCTAGGCCCGTGAGCCATGGCCGCTGAGCCTGCACGTCCGGAGCCTGTGCTCCGCAGTGAGAGAGGCCACAACAGTGAGAGGCCCATGTACCACAAAAAAAAAAAAAAAAAGAATCTGCCTGCCAATGCAGGGGACATGGGTCAATCCCTGGTCCGGGAAGATCCCATGTGCTGTGGAGCAGCTAAGCCTGTGCTCCACAGCTACTGAGCCTGCGGTCTAGAGCCTGCGAGCCATAACTACTGAAGCCTGAGCACCTAGAGTCTGTGCTCCACAACAGGAGAAGCCACCGCAGTGAGAAGCCTGTGCAATGCAACAAAGAATAGCCCCCGCTTGCTGCAACTAGAGAAAGCTGGCATGCAGCAACAAAGACCCAACGCAGCCAAAAATAAATAAATTTATTAAAAAGAAAAAAACTGATGCAGAACTGATTAGAATGAGCAGGCAATGACTTTAAAGTAGGTATTGCAGCTGTATTTCACATGTTCAAATTAGAGATATTAAAGATATAAAAATGACACAAATTGAACTTATAGATGAAAAGAAATTACAATAGCAGAGGTGAAAATACACTGGATATAATTAATGGCAGATTAGATATTGCAAAAGAAAATATTCATGAAATTGAAGAAAATGAAATAGAAACTTCAAACAAAATAAAATTGAAAAATGATTTAAAAGAATGAAAAAGTATAAATAAGTTGTATGACATCAGTTGACATACTATATGTATAATTTGAGTTTCTGGAAAAAAGATGAGAGGTGAATAGGCAGAGAAAATGTATTTGAAGAAATAATGGTTGAAAATGTTCCAAATTTGATGAAAACTATAAAAACTCTACAGATACAGAAAGTCCAGTTAACCCAAGCACAAGAAACATAAAGGTAACTACTCTAAATCTTATCATAATCAAATTGCTTAAAACCAGTGTTAAGCAAAAAATTTTAGAAGCAATCAGAAAAAAAATAAATGTTATGTACCATGGTACAGAGATACAATGACAGCAGATTTCTCATCTCAGATGCTGCCAGAAAAAAGACAGTCAAGCAATACATTCAAAATACTGAAAGAAAAGAATTACCAACTTAACATTTTATACACCTTTCAAAAATAAAGGCAAAATAAAGTCTTAAACATATTAAAAAAGCTCAAAAACGTTTGTCAACGTTGCAACACAAAATGTTATCAAAGTGCCTACAGAGACAATAAAAATGATAACAAATGGAAATATATATCTACAAAAATAAATGAGCATCACCAGAAAAAACTACATAGATAAATATACAAGATCTTTTGTTGTTATTTAATTCTCCTGAAAAGATAATTGACTGGTTTAAAAGAGGATTCTGGGAAGATGGCCCATTAAGAGTCACCAGAAATCTGCATCCCCTTGTATAAAACAATTTTTGCATTTGTAGACTCAGTCTGATGTAACTGTTTGGAACTCTGGGGTCTATTGTAGGGCAACTTCCAGGGGGAGTCTTCAAAGGTAAACTGTGGTTAACTTCAGTCAATTTCAGCTCTTACTTCAGTAGTGACTACTCATCCCTCCCCTTCCAGCTCATGTTGGGGAGTCCCACACATGTTCCTGAAACAGCTTGCATGCAGCTCACAGGAGCTTGAGTGGGCAATAAGGATCCTGTTCTACAGATATTAGGGATCTGTGTTCTCATTGATGATTGCTGCTTCTAATCATGGAGGTGCAGACAAGAGGCAGGCAGCCATTGTTGCATACCCCCTCTCATTGTTCCAAGCTTCTCCCCCTTCAGCTGAAGTGACTTCCAGAGTATATGAGGGGCTCATGTCTTTTTTTTCTCTCATTTTCTGTTTTTTAATCATTTGGAAGCCAGACATTAAAGACGAGGACATTCAACTGCAGCCATATATACAATGAAAATTAGAAAGTCACAACTCATGCCCAGAGGTAGGCTAAGAAATCACTTGATAATACTTTAAGTTTATACCTCATGCTGATCCTTGGAACAGAGACTGCCCATAATGATAAAAAAACAATAACAACATAAAACAAACAAGCCTTGGGAAAGGGAGAGAGTCTAATTTCCAGAATTACCACATTAGTAGATTCAAATGGCTATTTTTCAACAACAACAACAAAAATTCACACGGCATACAAAGAAACAAAGAAGTATGGTCTGTTCAAAGGAAAAGTAAACCAGCAGCAACTGTCTGGAAAACAGTTTATACGACACTGATGAAAGAAATTAAAGATGATACAAATAGATGGATTGGAAGAATCAGCATTAGATTGGATTGGATTGGATCAACATTGTGAAAATGACACTACTACCCAAAGCAATCTATAGATTCAATGCAATCCCTATCAAGCTACCACTGGCATTTTTCACAGAACTAGAACAAAAAATTTCGCAATTTGTATGGAAACACAAAAGACCCCGAATAGCCAAAGCAATCATGAGAACGAAAAAAGGAGCTGGAGGAATCAGGCTCTCTGACTTCAGACTATACTACAAAGCTACAGTAATCAAGACAGTATGGTACTGGCACAAAAACAGAAAGATAGATCAATGGAACAGGATAGAGATAAACCCACGCACATATGGACACCTTATCTTTGATAAAGGTGGCAGGAATGTACAGTGGAGAAAGGACAGCCTCTTCAATAATTGGTGCTTGGAAAACTGGACAGGTACATGTAAAAGTATGAGATTAGATCACTCTCTAACACCATACACAAAAATAAGCTCAAAATGGATTAAAGACCTAAATGTAAGGCCAGAAACTATCAAACCCTTAGAGGAAAACATAGGCAGAACACTCTATGACATAAATCACAGCAAGATCCTTTCTGACCCACCTCCTAGAGTAATGGAAATAAAAACAAAAATAAATGGGACCTAATGAAACTTCAAAGCTTTTGCACAGCAAAGGAAACCATAAACAAGACCAAAAGACAACCCTCAGAATGGGAGAAAATATTTGCAAATGAAGCAACTGACAAAGGATTAATCTCCAAAATTTACAAGCAGCTCATGGAGCTCAATAACAAAAAAACAAACAACCCAATCCAAAAATGGGCAGAAGACCTAAATAGACATTTCTCCAAAGAAGATATACAGACTGCCAACAAACACATGAAAGAATGCTCAACATCATTAATCATTAGAGAAATGCAAATCAAAACTACAATGAGATATCATCTCACACCAGTCAGAATGGCCATCATCAAAAAATCTAGAAACAATAAATGCTGGAGAGGGTGTGGAGAAAAGGGAACCCTCTTGCACTGCTGGTGGGAATGTGAATTGGTTCAGCCACTATGGAGAACAGTATGGAGGTTCCTTAAAAATACTACAAATAGAACTACCATATGACCCAGCAATCCCACTACTGGGCATATACCCTGAGAAAACCAAAATCCAAAAAGAGTCATGTACCAAAATGTTCATTGCAGCTCTATTTACAATAGCCCGGAGATGGAAACAACCTAAGTGCCCATCATCAGATGAATGGATAAAGAAGATGTGGCACATATATACAATGGAATATTACTCAGCCATAAAAAGAAACGAAATTGAGCTATTTGTAATGAGGTGGATAGACCTAGAGACTGTCATACAGAGTGAAGTAAGTCAGAAAGAAAAAGACAAATACCGTATGCTAACACATATATATGGGATTTAAGGGAAAAAAAATGTCATGAAGAACCTAGGGATAAGACAGGAATAAAGACGCAGACCTACTGGAGAATGGACTTGAGGATATGGGGATGGGGAAGGGTGAGCTGTTACAGGGCGAGAGAGAGTCATGGACATATACACACTAACAAACGTAAGGTAGATAGCTAGTGGGAAGCAGCCGCATGGCACAGGGATATTGGCTCGGTGTTTTGTGACAGCCTGGAGGGTTGGGATAGGGAGGGTGGGAGGGAGGGAGACGCAAGAGGGAAGACATATGGGAACATATGTATATGTATAACTGATTCACTTTGTTATAAAGCAGAAACTAACACACCATTGTAAAGCAATTATACCCCAATAAAGATGTTAAAAAAAAAAAAAAGAACTGATGCCTGCTTTTTGATAAAGCTTTTTTGTTTGTTTTGTTTTTTGTTGTTTGTTTGTTTGTTTTTTTGGCAGTACGCAGGCCTCTCACTGTTGTGGCCTTTCCCGTTGTGGAGCACAGGCTCCAGACACGCAGGTTCAGTGGCCATGGCTCATGGGCCCAGCCGCTCCGTGGCATGTGGGATCTTCCTGGACCGGGGCATGAACCCGTGTCCCCTGCATCGGCAGGTGGAACTCTCAACCACTGCGCCACCAGGGAAGCCCTAGATAAAGCTTTTAAACAATTGCCTTTAAACATGTTCAAAGAAGTAAAGGAATATATGGAGTAAGTCAAAAAATAATGGATGTATGAACAAAATAGAAATATTAGTAAAGAGATAAAATGTCTAAAAAGAAACCAAAAAGTAATTCTAGAGCTGAAAAGTATAGTTACTGAAATGAAAAGTGTACTAGATGGATTCAAATGCAGATTTGAGCAAGGAGAAAAAAGAATCAGTGAACTTGAAGAAAAGACAAAAAAAATGATCAAGTCTGAGGAATAGAAAGAAAAAAGGTTAAAGTAAAGTGAACAGGGCCATGAGACATTGTGAAGTGGACCAACATGGGAGTCCCAGAAGAAGAGAGATAAAAGGGAAGAGAGAACATTTAATGAAATAATGGCCAAAACTGCCAAAAATTTGATGAAAGACATGGATATAAACATCCAAAAACTCAACCCAAACCATGTATAATAGGATGAAACCAGTGACCACATCAAGACACATTGTAATCAAATTTCCAAAGGAAAGACACAAAGAGAGAATCTTGAAATTAGCAAGAGAAAAACAACTCGTCACATACAAGGGATCCTTAATAATATTAGCAGTCGATTTCTCATCAGAAACTTTGGAGGCCAGAATAAAGTGAGCTGATATAGTCAAAGTTCTAAAGGAAAAAAATATATGTACCAACCAAGAATCCTATATTCAGCAAAACTGTACTTCAAAGTAAGAAATTAAGACATTCTCAGATAAACAAAATCTGAGGGAGTGTTATCACTACACCTGCTTTGCAAGAAGTGCTAAAGAAAGTCCTTTAGGTGTTTTTTGTTAGTTTGTTTGTTTTTGGCCACACTATGTAGCATGTGGGATCTTAATTTCCTGACCAGAGATTGAACCCATGCCCCCTGCATTAGTTCCCTGACCAGGGGTCGAACCTGCACCCTCTGCACTGGAAGCACAGAGTCTTAAACATTGGATTGCCAGAGAAGTCCTTGAAAGTCCTTTAGGTTTAAATGAAAGGATGGTAGACAGCAACTCAAAGATGTTTGAAGAAATAAAGATCTCAGTAAACATAAATATATTGCCAATTATAAAACCTAGTATTTTTGTAATGATGGTTGGTAACTCCACTTTTTGTTTTCTATGCATGATTTGAGAAACTAATACATTTTTACAAAAATACAACTATTAGTCTACAAGTTAGTATCTTTGTAACTTTGATTTGTAACTCTCTTTTTTGTTTTCTATGTAATTTAAAAGACTAATGCATTAAAAATATTAATGTATTAACTCTATATTGACTATAATATATAAAAATATCAAGCCACTATGTTTTAGATCTAAAACTAATAGAATATTGTGAGTCAACTACAATTAAAAAAAAAAAAAAACCTTAAAGGATAGGAATAGAGCTGTAAAGGAGTAGAGCTTTCATATGTTACTGAAATTAAGCTGATATAAATTCAAATTAGAGAGTTATAATTTTAGAATATTAAATATAATCCCCATAGTAACCACAAAGAAAACACTGATAGAATATACACAAAAGGAAATGAGAAAGTAATGCAAATGTTTCACTACAGATAATCAACTAAACACAACTGAAGATGGCAATTCAGGAAATGAGGGACAAAAAGCCTATAAGGCACATATAAACCAAATATCAAAATGACAGAATAACTCCCTCCATATAACCAGCAGACACCTACTGTATAGCACAAGGAACTATACTCAATATTTTGTAATAACCTATAAGGAAAAAGAATCTGAAAAAGAATATATATGTATATATGTGTATATATATATTTATGTATCTGAATCACTTTTCTGTACACCTGAAACTAACACAACATTGTAAATCAACTATACTTCAATTAAAAAATAAAATAAATGTAAATGGATAATCCAATCCATTAAATAATCCAATCAAAACACAGAGATTAACAGAATGGATTTTAAAAAACATGACTCAACTAAATGATCTCTACAAGAGACTCACTTTGGATCCAAAGATATAAATGGGTTGAAAGTGAAAGGATGGAAAAGATATTCCTTGCAAATAGTAACCAAAAGAGAATAGGGGTAGCTATACTAATATCAGACAAAATAGACTCTAAATGAAAAAAAAATGTAAATAAAGTCCAAGAAGGACATTATATATTTAAAAAGTTTCAATACAGCAAGAGACAACAATTATAAACATTTATGCACATAATAACAAATTAAGATATGTGAAGAAATCCTAGGCAGAAACCTTGGAGAAATGCAGTCTCCCATAATAGCTGGAGACTTTAATACTCTCATAATGACAAAAACAACCAGATAATAGATAAGAAAACTATTTAGATCTAACAGACATGTACAGAATACTGTACCCGACACCAACAGAATACACATTCTTCTCAACTGCACATGAGATATTTTCCAGGAAATTGGAACCCTTGTGCCCTGTTGGTCAGAATGCAAAATTGTACAACCACTCTGGAAAACAGTAGATGTTTCCTCAAAAAATTAAAAATAGAATTATATATATTATATATATATATGTATATATATATATATATATTCAGCAATACCACTTCTGGGTATATACCTAAAATAATTGAAAGTGGGGTCTCAAAATTATATTTGTACAGCCATGTCCATAGGAGTATAATTCACTGTAGCTAAAATGTGGAAGCAAAACAAGTGTGCACTTATAGATGAATGGATAAGCAAAATGTGGTATATGCTTACAATTGAATATTATTTAGCCTTACAAAGAAATGAAAATTTGACACATGGTGCATCATGGATGAAGCTTGAAGACATTATGTTAAGTGAAATGGCACACAAAAAGACAAATTCTGTTATGAGGTAATTAAAGTGGTCAAAATCATAGGAATAGACAGAAAGTAGAGTTGTGATTGGTAAAGGCTAAGGGAAGGGATATGGGTTATTATTGTTTAGTGTGTATAGAGTTTCATTTTTGAAGTGTGGAAGAGTTCTGAAGTTGCATGGTAGTGATGGTTGCACAACAATATGAATGTACTTAATACCACTGAACTGTGTACTTAAAAATGGTTAAGATGCTAAATTTATATGTATTTTACCACAATTTTAAAAATTGGAAAAAAATATAATTTACTGTTTTAATAAAAATAATAACAGTGAAGTTTGGAGCTTATAACATGTGAGGAAATAACTGTATAATAACAATAATAAAATGGCCAGGAGGGGAGAAATGGAAGTATTCTGTTATAAGACTTTTATACTATAAATGAAGTGGTATAATATCACTTGAAGCTTTGAAAATGTAAGGTATGTACTGTAAACCTGCAACCACTAAAATAACCAAACTAATATTTATAGCTAATTAGTCAACAAAGATAATATATGGAAGCATAAATAATATTCAATTAATATCAAGTAAGGCAGAAGGGAAGAAAAGGGCAAAAGAGTACACACGGAAAAAATAGAAACAAATAAATAGATTTAAACTTTAACGGGTTAAACATATACTGCCATATGATCTGACTAAAGTATTTGTCTAAGAGGGAAAAAAGCAAATACCTATGCAAAGACTTGTACACAAATTTTCATTGCACTTTATTCATAATATTCTAAACTAGAAACAACCAAAATATGGACAAACAAGTGAGTGGGTGAACAAATAGTATTATATTCTAACTATGGAGTACTACTTGGCTAAGGAAGACAGGAGGGAGGGAGGGAGGGAGGGGGAGAAGGGGAGGGAAAGAAGAATTATTAATACATGCAACAACATAGATACATGTCAAAGTAAGTATGCTGTAATGAAAGAAGCCACACAAAAAGGAGTACGAACTATATGAACTAATGTATACAAACTATAGGATACTCAAATGAACCAATGATGATAGAAATAAGATCAGTTGTTACCCGGGAAAGGCAGGGTGTAGGCAAGTAGGAAAGTGTGATTACCAAGGGGGCACAAAGAAACTCTTGCGTTATGGAGGTGGGTTCAATATCTTGATTGTGTTCATAATTACATAGGTGTATACATTGAAGAACTTATTGAATTGTACCCTATAAATACACAGACTTTATTTTAGTTAATTACATCTCACAAAATATAAAAATAGTATAAAAATTAATGTAAATGGAGACATTAAAATTCCATTTTAAATTATAAATATAGAGAACAAAAATTATCTTTTAAAATAAGACATCTTTTTTTATGCCTTCTCTAATTAGAATTTATATATGCAAAATGCTAGAGAAACTGAGTATCGATAAACATTATGTTAAAAAGTGAGATTTAGGGCTTCTCTGGTGGCTCAGTGGTTTAAGAATCCGCCTGCCAGTGCAGGGTTCGAGCCCTAGTCTGGGAAGATCCCGCATGCCGCGGAGCAACTAAGCCCGTGCGCCACAGGTGCTAAGCCTGTGCTCTAGAGTCCATGCTCTGCAACAAGAGAAGCCACCTTAGTGAGAAGCCTGCACACCACAACAAAGAGTAGCCCCCATTCACCACAACTAGAAAAAGCCTGTGTGCAGCAACAAAGACCCAACACAGTCAAAAATAAATAAATAAAATAAATAAATTTATTTAAAAAAAAAAGAAGTGAGATTAAAAAAAAATTATCTGTACTTATTGTGTAGACAGCTTTTTGTTAGATAATTTGAAGAGTTATCATGGAAGCAACAAATACATGTTCACCAAAAGTGTACCACATATTGTAGGAAAAGATACATGCCATTATACACTACTACTAAGTCATGGAGAATGTATAAGAAATATCATCAACATGCCAAGTCAATCATACTTGTGGAACAAGTGACATTATTTGATTCTTTTTGAAAATTAAGAATTCCTTGGGTATAAAATCCTTAGAGTAGAGCAGTGTTTCTCAATTATTTTCTTACTCGTGATCCCTTTTGAAAATGCAAATATCTTACACACCTGCAAATTTTCTGAACTTCAACTCCTGCTCCATTTAAATACACAAATATCTTAATCTTTAATTAATAACTCACCACAGGCCAAAATTTAATGCACTTCAGTTTTTATGGTTTGATTTATAGAAACAATATTCCACTTATTTTATAGTCAAATATATTTTATCAGTTGATATGCTATTAAAACTACTTCTCTCAGAATGCACCGTTTGGAAAAATAGTGAAAGTGTTTCCCAGCTGGGAATTACCCCATTGTCACATGTCCAAAAGTAATTGTAATTAATAAATATATTTACTTCCACCGTTATATCTTTGTTCATACCTGCATAAATCCCTACATTGCAGATTTCTATCTTACTCTAAATCTTTAATCTTTGTACCTACATATAACAAAGTACACTGAAAATCTGAGACAATAGACTAGCTTAAAATGGATGAATAGATATTTTAGTCTATATGAAATTTAATCTATATGAAATTTAAATTGAGGCAATATGTAGGTCCTATTCATGTGTGCATGAGGGGGTGTGGGTAAAGAAAATGTGAATTATTGCCTCAAACTCTTAACTAACTCTATATATACTTGGATTTTTCATTTTAAGTGTTAATTGTTTAAACATGTTAAGTTTATTTTTATCTGAGAAATTGAACAATCACAGAGGCACTAAGACGGTGGTGATCCCATTCTAAGTAGAGTGTGGATATAAAATCTTTTCCTTATGCTGCCAGTATGTAGAGCTTATTTCCATGCCCTGTTACTCACTAATGCTATTATAGTTAATTTGGAATCTAGCTAGTGACAATTGCACTACATGAAATGTTCCATCCTAATTATGATATTAGAAGATGATATGTTGTGAAAACTATTAGCTTGATTAGTCAAAATTTATAAAATGTGGATTCTTGTTGCATGAGCCACATATTTTTGAAAAACTACAGTGTTTTTAGCATTGGATTAAAAGCTTGGATATCGGGCTTCCCTGGTGGTACAGTGGTTGGGAGTCCGCCTGCCGATGTAGGGGACACGGGTTCGTGCCCCGGTCCGGGGGTATCCCACATGCCGCGGAGCGGCTGGGCCCGTGGGCCATGGCCGCTGGGCCTGCGCGTCCGGAGCCTGTGCTCCGCGGCAGGAGAGGCTGCAGCAGTGAGAGGGCCGCGTACCGAAAAAAAAAAAAAAAAAAAAAAAAAAAGTTTGGATATTATTTTCTACCCCAAACAGATCAAGTAATAACTGTAGTATATGAATTACCTTCTTGGATATTCCACCTCTGATATCTTATACTTATTTTGCCCTAGGACAGGAAAAATACTTTTTTATACATTTGAAGTTAGTTTTAAAATAGTCCCTCCTTTTATCCAATCGAAAGCAAACTTTTTTTTTTTTCTGACTTCAAACTTGTATTCTGACTTTGCTCTAGAGAGACATTATTCAGGCCTTCAGCAAAGCACTGGCTACTAGTAGACTTAGAAATTACCCCACCAAGTGGGCAAAACATGATAAGCTCTTTATTCTTCTAGAATGATTTTCAAGCATTAGAAACAAATTGCAGTGCAGAATGGTCTTTTGGTCATCATTAGTTTTCTGATATTTGTGGATACTTTTCCCCTCTATTGGTTGCTTCATTTAGAGCTCTCCATGGATTTTGCTTTATTCACATTACTATACTCTCCCATGTATACACAGTACCATGATAATAAATAAACACGTTAGAAAATATAGGTATTTAAAAAAAACACATATCTTTCTAGCTACTAAAAATCTGATATTACATGTGATTATCAAGTTTATAATCGATATGCATTTGACAAATAGAACTGACTTTTAAAAAAAATTTCTACCATCTCTGATCATAACACACACTAGTTGTGTTATCTGAACAATCCTCCTGAAGAAAGGATTTAAGTGCAAGTAGTTTATTTGGGAAGTTATTTCAGGAAGCATTAGTGGGGGGAAGAGGCTGTGAGACAGGAAAGGGAAGGAAGTGAATAGAGGGTACAGATATGAGCAGGTCACTGCTGTGGGCAACTAGAAGTCAATTCCAATATGATTTCTAGGAGACAGTGCATAATAGAGATCAGCAGACTACAGCCCTTGAGTCAAACCTGGCATACCACCTGTTTTTATACCCCCTGCAGTCAGGGGCACAACTCCAGCAGTCTAGCACTGTGAGCCACGGAGGTCAAGTCTAGATGTTCCCTTTTTCCCATATTTCTCCTGTACTCCTAGCACCTGCCTCCTCAGCCAGTGGCTGCACCTTATTGCGGCACAGGACCTGTGCCAGTTGCCACCTTCACACTGGGCACTCCTCTGTTGGCAATTTTTGGGCACCAAGCATTGGAGTCTTAGTCTGTGTGTCAGAGACTCAAAAAAGTCATCTCATTTCTGTCCAGCTGCCCAAATTGAGTTTTTAAAACTCCATCAGGTGAGAAGGGATTATTCCTAAGAATTCTTGGGGTAGAGAATAAAACTAAAAAGAGTGTAGCCAACACTTCCCACTACCATGCACCCCTCTTGAGCCAGGTGTTCTTCCTCTGGAGAATTTCTCCAACTGAGCCAAAGTAGGCTCACCATCTGGGTTGGATGGCCCATACCAGGAAAATAAGGGAAGGCAGTTTTCTTTTGTTGTATAGGTACCTACATAATATCCCCAATTTTGCCTCTTGGCAGACAGTACTTACAATATTTATTATCTGACTTATGGAAAGCTGAATAATGCCCCCTTCAGAGACGTCCATGTCCTAATCCCCAGACACTGTGGATATGTTACCTTACCTAGCAAAAGGGACCGTACAATGTGATTAATTTAGGGATCTTGAGATGTGGAGATTATCCTCATTATCCTGTGTGTTCAATGTAATCACAAGGGTTCTTAATGACAGGGATGCAGGAAAGTCAGACAGAAGAAGGTGATGTGACCACAGAAATAGTCAGTGAAGCAGATATAGCAATACTACACTGCTGGTTTTGAAGATAAATGGACCACAAGTCAGGGAAAACACATAGCCTCTGAAGCTGGCAAAGGCAAAGAAACAGCTTCTCCTCTAGAGCCTCCAAAAAGAACCAGCCCTACTGACATCTTGACTTTAGCCTGGTGAGACTGATGTTGGACTTCTGACCTCCAGAACTGTAAGATAATGAAAGTGTGTTGTTTTAAGCCACTTAAGTTTGTGGTAATTTGCTATGGCAGCAATAAGAAACTAACATAAGACCCTTTAAAGAAAACATTTTCTGACACCTGGTGTAAAATAACTTTTCAAAATTTAGCAAATGTAAGGACTACTTGAAGATCTAGTTAAAGCAGATTCTGAAGCTTGTTCCCCAGAAATTCTGACTCATTAAGTCTTGGATGGGCCCCTGGAATTTCTAACCAGCCCTCAGCTAATACTGATGCTGCCAGTGTGCAAACCTGGCAGAGAATGTATGTACATATATTTTGTCCCAACCATGAGGTAAGGAAGTTGCTGTTATTCTTCTGGTCTGTCAATGGATGAGGGATGCTCCCTGGGCATTCACTTGCATTTCTAGCCTGCTGTCAAACTAAATGCTTGTTAGAAAGTCATCAGTTGGATATTTGCAGGTGCATGTAGTAACAAGACTTCTGAATGCCTGGAATGGCGAGTGCCAAGGTGATATGGAATGGGACACTTGTAACATCTGCCATTCACCTTAGAACTGTCTTTTATCACTTGCTACATTACACATAAATGGTATAGAATGGTAGATTTTTCCTTATCTGAAGCATGCTGTTTTATCAAATAATTTTTTTTAATCCACACATTTTGGGATGACAGAAAGTCTATAGTCCTATTTCATAAAGCTTTTATTAACTGGACCTCATACCACTGGGTGTATAGCTTTTCTGATATAGTTCTGTGTTTTAATACTTCTCCTACTAGATGACTGGAAAGGCCAATTTTTTTGTGTCTTTTATAAAATACTTTTTATGGGCTTCCCTGGTGGCACAGTGGTTAAGAATCCTCCTGCCATTGCAAGGGACATGGGTTTGATCCCTGGCCCAGGAAGCTCCCACATGCCATGGAGCAACTAAGCCCGTGCACCACAACTACTGAGCCTGCGCTGTAGAGCCTGCGAGCCACAACTACTGAGCCTGCATGCCACAACTACTGAAGCCTGCACATCTAGAGCCTGTGCTTCTCAACAAGAGAAGCCATGACAATGAGAAGCCCATTCACCACAACAAAGAGTAGCCCCCACTCACCACAACTAGAGAGAGCCCATGTGTAGCAACAAAGACCCAACACAGCCAAAAATTAAAAATTAATTAATTAATTAAAAACTTTTTATATGTTGATTTCCCTAATGCTATAACTCTACACTGACTAAATTTGTTTTCCAATAGCTTTTGCTACTTAATTTACTATTTCAAACATATTCCTAAAAAACTTACTTCCCTTTTCTCTTTCTCTCTCTATATATTTAAAGGCTAAATTATATTTTGAAAATGAGAGAATATCTTTAAATGTTTCTTACCATAAGACCAGCTATGATCTTCCCAAAGGGGAAAAAGAGCTTATGCCAATAAACAAAAACAAAAAGTTGCAAGAAAGTACAGACATTGGGCATTAGAGAGCATGATGGACAGGGATTGAACCTTGCAGCTGAATGAGCAGGATAAACGATAACAAGCTTTAGTAATAGCAAGGCTAAACAACAGCCTCCACTAAGGAAAAATGGAATCTGAACATTGTATGTCAGCAATACACAAAGCCTCAGAACAGATTATCCAATAATATAACAAAGATGAAATTAGCATTAGTATCTCCAGAGCTTACAAACAGCATCATAAAACCAAGGTAAGGTATTTTGGTATGCATATAAACAAGCAATGCTAAAACACTCCTTTCTTAATTTAGAAATTGAGATTTAGTTTTAAATGCTGTATGGATTAAATAAAGATAGAATTCTTTATTCTAATATGCCACATAGAAAATCATGAACATATTGCATGCAAAATAGAAATGAATTTGTTTGTGAAAAGGTGAGGACTAAATCCAAAACTATCTCTAGGTTTAAAAAATCAGTTTTTATAAGTAAGAAAGCTGTAATTATACATTTATGTGATTAGTGTCTTTAGTCTGATATGTGTTTGAAGTTTTTATAAAATCATGTGCCAGTATAAGAAATAAAGCCTCTTTGGTTTTTAAATTTCAACCTTACAGATCACACTCAGTTCCATAGCATACTAAGGTGTAGAATTATTAACAATATGTTAATAGTTTATCATCCTATGATCACTGACTGTAAGCTTATAGATTTAGTTACTTAAAGTCAATCAGTATACACAAAATTAATTTTGTTTTGGTTTTCCATTTTGTCAAATTTAAAATTGTAAATCTATTCTATCAAAGACAAAGGAAAATGAACATCTAGCACAAAAATGGAAAACATTTATATATTTTAAATATGATAGAAACACTTTTGTTATAAGAATATATATATATATGCTTGTTTATATAATTTTATTAATAAAAAGGGACCCAAGCTAAAATTCTGATGTCTCATGAAATCAACTTAGCTAAAATTAATGTATCCCCATGAGTAACCATTAAGCACTTGATTAATCTAATATTATTTTGACAGTATGTGTATGTATCTTCTGTAAATACTTTACTGAAGTATAACTGTAATGGATTGAATAGTTTCCCCCCAAAATGTATTTATACTCAGAACATCAGAATGTGACCTTATTTGGAAATAGGGTCTTTGCTGATATAATTAATGTAAGGATCAAGATGATTTCATACTGGAGTTATGGCGGCCTCTGATTCAATAAGTGTACTTAAAAAAATTAGAAAAGGACACACAGAGACATAGAGAAGAAGGCTATGTGAAGATAGAGCCAAAGATTGGAGTGATATATCTACAAGGAATGCCAAATGTTAATAGCAGCCACTAGAAGCCAGGAGAGAGGTATGGAACAGATTCTTCTTCGAGTCTTCAAATGGAACCAATCCTGCCAACACCATGATTTTGGAATTCTAGTTTCTGAATTGTGACAGAATAAATTTCTGTTGCGTTAAGCTTCCCAATTTATGGTAACTTGTTACAGCAACCCTAGGAAACTAACGTATAGATTATATATTTTTTTATATAATCATATATAAAGGAGAATACAGAGACTCTGACTTTTATAATTTGATGAATTTTTACTAAATAACCAGTACCAGTATTAAGAATTAAAATATTACCAGAATTTCCAGTGATACCACCTTGTAAAGTTAATCACCTTTATCTTGGTATCTGTTAGTTTTGTCTAATAAATTAGTTTTGTGTGGTTTGAAGTTAAACATTATATGTGTGGGGTTTTTTTCCATATATGGATTTTTTACTCAGCATTATGCTTGCAAGATTTATTCATGTTATATCTAGAAACACTTTGTTCTTTCTTATTATTGTTTATTCTTTTATTGTATGATTACATCAATATGTATTTATTTTTTATAGTTGATGAGTGTTGGATTGTTTCCAGTTATTTGGCCAAGAATAGTGCTGCTAAATATATCCTGTTTGGGCACACTTATATGTACATTTATGTTTTGCACATATATGAACACACACATAAAATCTTCATAGACTAATGTGTGTTCATCTTTGTAAACTCAGTTTCCCAAAGTAATTGGAGTAAATTACACGCCCATTAATACACCACAATACCAATATGCAAGTTACATTGTTTATGTCTTCACCAACACTTGATTTTTTTTTCCAGTTTTTATAATAGGCATTCTAATGGGGACAGTGAATTCTAATTTTAAATTTTTTTTTTTTTTTTTTTTTTTTTTTTTGCGATCCGTGGGCCTCTCACTGTTGTGGCCTCTCCCGTTGCAGAGCACAGGCTCCGGACGCGCAGGCTCAGCGGCCATGGCTCACGGGCCCAGCCACTCCGCGGCACGTGGGATCTTCCCAGACCGGGGCACGAACCCGTGTCCCCTGCATCGGCAGGCGGACTCTCAACCACTGTGCCACCAGGGAAGCCCTGTGATTTTAATTTTTATTTCCATGGTTACTAATGAAGTTGAGCACCTTGTTATAAGTTTATTGATACTAAGGATTACTGCTTTTAAAAAGTGCCTGTTCAACGATTTTGCTCTTTTTCTTTTGGGTGTCTCTCTTTTGTCATACTGAATTTTAAAATTTCTTTGGATATTTCATATGGGAACACTTTGTCAGATTAATATATTACAAAAAATCTTTTACCATTCTTGCTTGAATTTTCACTCTCATTTTGATGCCTCTTAATGAATAGATATCCCTAATTTTAATGAAGTCAAGTTTATCAGTATTTCCCATGTTTAATTCCTAATGTGTCTTGTTTAAAACAATCTTTACCTACTCCGATGTCATGAATACTTGCTCACACTTACATCTAGGGTTTACTATTTTACCTTTGACATGTGGATATACAATCTATCTGGAATTAATTTTTGTGTATGATGGACAGACAAAAAGGACATTTTTTTCCACTATGGTTATTCAGTTGACCCAACACAATTTTGAAAAGTCCATCACTTTCTTTCTGCACTAAAGGGTCATAAATCAAGTTATTATATAAGCGTGAGTGTTTCTCAAATTGTCTTTCCATGCACAAATATCACATGGTCTTAAATACTGTCACTTGATAATGTCTTGATAGTTTAGGCCTACATTTTGTTGTTCTTTCTTAAAATTATCTTGGCTACACTTGCCCCTCTGATTTTCTTTAAAACTGAGAACCAGCCTATCAATTCCCCTGGGGAAAAAAAAGAAAGAAAAAAAACCCTTATCTTTTAACAAGAATTGCATTGGGTTAAATAGATGTATATAGACAGTACTGGCATCTTTTGAAAATTAAATCTTCCAATCAATAAATGTAATAAATCTTTCCATTTATTTAGATCTTCTTTGATGTTTTTCAGTAATATTATGTATGTTTCCTGACATGTAGAATTTTTGAGTGTTGTTCATTAGATTATGTTATAGTTAACTGAAAATCTTGCTGTTATTGAGGATGTTATCTTTTAAATTTTTGTCTATTTACAGTATATAAAATATGATTGGATATTTATATAGACTTTGAATCTATCGATTTTATAAAGTTGCTTTTAAACTCTGATAATTAGCCTATAGATTATTTTGGATTTTCTGGGATTTTCTCATGTCATCTGAGAATAGAAGCAATTATATTTCATCATCACTTTTGCTTTTTCTTGCTGTATTACCCCAAATATATGCTAAGTAGAAGTGGTAATTGAGGGCACCCTTGTCTTCTTGCCAATCTCAAAGAGAAAGTTTCCAGTATTTCATCACAAAATATCATATTTGCTGTATAATTATTTAAGGTACTCTATCAGAGTAAAAAGTTCCTAAATATTACATACTGAATAAGCATTTCTAGTATAATTTTTTTTGAGTTTTATGAAATATTTTATGCATATATGATTTTTCTATTTATTCTGTTAGTGTGGTGAATTAATTAGTTTGTTAATTTCCAAATATTATACTATCCTTGCATTATTAGAATAAAGTCAGTTCAGGAACTATACAGTATTCTCTTCTAATACCTCTAGATTCCACTTATTAATATTTTGTTTAGGTTTATATTTTATCTATAATTATGATACAAGTTGTATAGTTTTCTTCTGATATTAGTAAGGTTCTAGTAGAAAAGTTATGTTGGCTTTCTATAATGATTTTGGAAGAAAACACTTTTGAATAATAGCTATAATTCTTTCAAACATTACAATAATTCAACTAAAGGGAAATTTACTAGCTCTATACTATTTACTGACTCTATATACTATGACATATTTAATTGTTACATTGTAATTTTACTCATGTTATTCTGGGGAGTGAGGAAGGACCAAATAAAAATAAAACCTCTTATCACTCTGGCATAAAGGAAGGTTTTAATTACACATTGCTCCAGACTAATATTCATTTAAATTAAGGCTCATTAAGACCACTATAACAAATATAACAAATAATAAATTTATGTTCATATATATATATATATTTTTTTTTTTTTTGCGGTACACGGGCCTCTCACTGCTGCAGCCCCTCCCGCTGAGCACAGGCTCAGCAGCCATGGCTCACAGGCCCAGCCGCTCCGCGGCATGTGGGATCTTCCCAGACCAGGACACGAACCCGTGTCCCCTGCATCGGCAGGCGGACTCCCAACCACTGCGCCACCAGGGAAGCCCTCTCATATATTTTATAACTTTTTCTCCCATTTGGAGAGAAGAAAAATAATTGTCAAAAAATTACAGTTTTTTTTACATTCCACTAGCATTAGATTATTAACCTCATAAAAACATTTATGTGCTGTAATTTATTCATCCATCTATGTATTTTTCAATCATTCATTCTTATCTATTGTGCCAGAATACATTGAAAATTTGAAATTCTCAATAAACTTCATGGTGACTTATCAATAACATAAAGTAGGCATACATATAATATATCTAACTGAGGTACCAACAAAATCAGTCATAACCTATTTTAAAATCCAACCACATGTGAAAGGATAATTCAAAATTAGTAAAGGATTTCAGAGAAAGAAAGTCGTATCTAAACCATAAGAAAAGTAACAAGTGGTACAAAATAGCAATTACTGCAATAATTTTTTAAATAAGCAGAGTAGATGTACATTTTTAAAATGTCAGTCACCTTAACTAGCACTATTTTCTCATGAATACTGTTTATTACTGATTCGTTTATTATCCAAAGTGGACTTTTTTTTCATTTTAACTCATTAGAGAAATTAAATATACAATCAAAAACCAGAGGATAATATTTGAAATAATAAATGATGTTCCATTTAAGACTTGAAGTACAAAAACATAGAGAAAACTCAAATTGGAAAATAAAGGTCTTTGAGTTTTTTGCTCCACACTCTCATCTTTCATATTTTAAGATATTTTCCATTGTACAAGTGTGGCTCTGAAAAACAATATTGTGGCTTATGTTTCTGCCCATTCTTTTCAAAACCTGTCACCATCCTGGGCTCTGTTTTTCAATTTAATGGGTAGCTTGGTGCCTATTTTTAAAAAGATCCACCCCATCTCTGGTTTCCGCCATCCCAGCTGGTCGATCTGCTGCTCTTCACTTTGCAAGCAGTCAGAATATCTGCTACACTGCCTCTGGTTCTTTCTTGTTGAGATTTTTGTACAGTTGCTTTTGTTGTGGTCTGATGACTTCAGCTACCTGCAGAAGCATTTACGTCCTTTAGGACCATTGCCCTTTGTCACCTTCAACCCTTGTCTCCGGGTATTATCCTATTGTGATTTTCACTC
Source organism: Globicephala melas (assembly GCF_963455315.2). Taxonomy (NCBI): domain Eukaryota; kingdom Metazoa; phylum Chordata; class Mammalia; order Artiodactyla; family Delphinidae; genus Globicephala; species Globicephala melas. Next base: position 37,417,524 of record NC_083317.1, read on the forward strand.
ACCTTCTGTTTATCTAAATATTACTTATTTTCCAAGATCCAGAATAAATCCAGTCTACTTCATTGTAGCCTTCTTTTGATTTCTCTAGCTGACACTGACCTTTCCTTTCTTTTTCTTCTATTGTATATGTAATTCAATTTCACAGTTTATCTTATGAATATTCCCAAATTATTTCATATGTTTTCTATTACTACAGATGTGCATCATTAGCCTGTTGAAGGAAAGGGGCATGCTCTATATGTCATATATATATATATATATATATATATACATATATACACACAATAGTAACATACTAAGCTGAGAATACACACAGTGTGCAGAAAGTAATGAAAAAAACGTTGATTTACTGTTTGCTTATATTTCACCACTAAAACTCTTCAAACTTAGTTTTGCAGCAATTTTGAATATAAAGTGCTGTGTAAATGTCATTGTATTAGAATTGTAATATTAATTAACTGAACATATGCTAGAGTTCTTTTATTTTTTTCTGTTTTTGTATAGCCCACAAACTGGGAATGATAACATCATACTTTAGAGCATTCTGAATCTCAAACAATTCTAGTATCTTAATGGTTATCAATCAAAGGTCCTTTACTGTGCAATGTAACATCTAAGTAATATGTCATAGAAAGCTCATAAAAACAACTATTAACTCTTCTGAAGGTAATTTTATTTGTCTCAGGTGCAATTTGATTGAGCTCCACTCCCAACACTATGAAATTTGGGAGATGGTCAACCTGCTGCTTTCTCACATTTTCAGTCCCAATACCTTATTTATGACCAACATTTTAGTGAAGACCAGATTTTTTATTCCTCCATGGCATTCTTATCTCTCATATGGCCTTTTCTTCTACATGCCCCCCCTACAAATTCCCTGACGTCTTTATGTATAAAATCTTTTAACTTTGTGTCCCTTTTCAACTATAAATTTATTATGCCCACTCCCAATATGTTTCCTTTTTTTCAGTCTAAGAGTATGTAGTGCTGTCTTATCATTTCATGACCAAGTAAACCCTCCAGAACTTTACATAATCTTGTAAACCTTTCTTGTTTCAACATCTATGGACAAAAATTTAAATACCTCTTCATCTTAGCATATAAATCTGTTCAGATTCTGTAATGTACCCTCCCCAAATATCCTCAATTCAGCTTGTGTTATTCTTTCTTTAAGACTCTCAAAAGCAGAGAATAGTTTTAGTCTCTTCACTATTTCTCATTTAATTCCCAACCCACTAAAATCAGGGCATATTAAAAACATAATATCTACAGGGATGACATGGATTTGATTCCTAGCTTCAACACTTATTAAGCAAGGAAATTTAAACTCACCTGCCCTTTGTTGTCTAACGTTTAGAATTGAGGTGTAAATAATAACAACCTTATAGTGTTATCTTGATGATTAAATGAGAGGATACATGAAAAGTAATTAACACAGTACCTGAAACACAGTAAACACTGAATTTCTTCCAATTATTATTACTATTAGTCCACCTGCAATTCTCTTAATTAGGTATCTAATAATCTCCCATTTTTCAAATCCAGTGGAAATTTTTTCTTCCCTATCTTCCTCTCCCTCTCTACTATAATTCTATTCTTTAATTCAATAAATATTTACTGAGGAAATACTACTATGTGTCAAGAACTGAGCTAAATTTATGTTATATAGTGATTAATAGAATAAAGAACACTTCTTTCTCCATGACTCTTTAGAGGGAATAATGGTAAACAAATAGACAATAATGAACAAATAAATAAGTAAATATATGTATAGGGGGATCATTGTGATAGGAAAACGTACTTACATAAAAGAACCAGTTATTATAAAAAGGGTAATAGTGGGGACTTACTTTAGACAGAGCAGTCTTGGAAGGTCTCTCTGAGATTATGCTTAAGCATCAACTTGAAGGATAATCAGGGGATGGGCTGAGTGGAGGAGGTAAACACACATTCCAAGCAGAAGAGACCACTGGTATAAAACCCTTCTGTCAGAAAATGTTCACTGGAGATTGGTTCAAGATGGTGGAGTAGAAGAACATGTGCTCACTCCCTCCTGCGAGAGCACCAGAATCACAACTAACTGCTGAACAGTCATTGACAAGAAGACACTGGAACTCACCAAAAAAGATACCCCACATCCAAAGACAGAGGAGAAGCCACAATGACACATTAGGAGGGACACAATCACATAAAAACAAAATCACATAATCACTGGGTGGGTGACTCACAAACTGGAGAACAATTATACTACAGAAGTCCACTCACTGGAGTAAAGGTTCTGAGCCCCACGACAGGCATCCCAACCTGGGGTTCCAGCAACAAGAGGGGGAATTCCCAGAGAATAAGACTTTGAAGGCTAGTGGGATTTGATTGCAGAACTTCAATAGGACTGGGGGAAACAGACACTCCACTCTTGGAGGGCACACACAAAGTAGTGTGTGCATCAGGACCCAGGGGGAAGGAGCAGTGACCCCATAGGAAACTGAACCAAACCTACCTGCTGGTGTTGAAGGGTCTCCTGCAGAGGTGGGGGGCAGCTGTGACTCACTGCAAGGACAAGGGCACTGGCAGCAGAAGTTGTGGGAAGTACTCCTTAGCATGAACCCTCCTGGAGTCTGCCATTAGCCCCACCAAAGAGCCTGTAGCCTCCAGTGCTGTGTTGCCTCAGGCCAAACAACCAACGGGGAGGGAACTCAGTCCCACCCATCGGCAGACAAGTGGATTAAAGTTTTACTGAGCTATGCCCAACAGCACAACACCCAGCTCTATCCACCACCGGTCCCTCCCATCAGGAAGCTTGCACAAGCCCCTTAAATAGCCTCATCCACCAGAGGTCAGAGAGCAGAAGCAGGAGGAACTAGAATCATGCAGTCTGTGGAACAATAACCACATTCAAAGAAAGATAGACAAAATGAAAAGGCAGAGGACTATGTATCAGATGAAGGAACAAGATAAAACCCCAGGAAAAAAACCTAAATGAAGTGGAGATAGGGAACCTTCCAGAAAAAGAATTCAAAATAATGATAGTGAAGATGATCCAGCACCTCAGAAAAAGAATGGAGGCAAAGATCGAGAAGATGCAAGAAATGTATAACAAAGACCTAGAAGAATTAAAGAACAAACAGAGATAAACAATACAATAACTGAAATGAAAAATATGTGAGAAGGAATCAATAGCAGAGTAACTTAGGCAGAAGAACGGGTAAGTGACCTGGAAGACAGCATGGTGGAATTCACTGCCATGGCATAGAATAAAGAAAAAAAGAATGAAAAGAAATGAAGACAACCTAAGAGACCTCTGAGACAACATTAAATGCACCAACATTTACATTATAGAGGTCCCAGAAGAAGAAGAGAGAAAGAACCTGAGAAAATATTTGAAGAGATTATAGTCAAAAACTTCTATAACATGGGAAAGGAAATAGCTACCCAAGTCCAGGAAACTCAGAGAGTCCCAGGCAAAATAAACCCAAGGAGAACTGAGACACATAGTAATCAAATCGAAAATTAAAGACAAAGAAAAATTATTAAAAGCAACAAGGAAAAACTGACGAATAACATACAAGGGAACACCTATAAGATGAACAGCTGATTTCTCAGCAGAAACTCTACAAGCCAGAAGGGAGTGGCACAATACATTTAAAGTGAGGAAAGGGAAGAACTTACAACCAAGATTACTCTACCCAGCAAGGATCTCATTCAGATTTGACGGACAAATCAAAAGCTTCACAGACAAGCAAAAGCTAAGAGAATTCAGCACCACCAAATGAGCTCTACAACAAATGCTAAAGGAACTTCACGAAGTGGGAAATACAAGAGAAGAAAAGGAACTACAAAAACAAACCCAAAACATGTAACAAAATGGTAATAGGGATATACATATAGATAATTACCTTAAATGTGAATGGATTAAATGCTCCAACCAAAAGACACAGCCTAGTTGATTGGATACCAAAACAAGACCCATATATTTTCTGTCCACAAGAGACCCACTTCAGACCTAGGGACACATACAGACTGAAAGTGAGGGGATGGAAAATGATATTTCATGCAAATGGAAATCAAAAGAAAGCTGGATTAGAAATACTCATATCAGATAAAATCAACTTTAAAATAAAGTATGTTACAAGAGACATGGAAGGACACTACATAACATGGGATCAATCCAAGAAGATATAACAATTATAAATATATATGCACCCAACATAGTAGCACCTCAATACATAAGGCAACTCCTAACAGCTATAAAAGAGGAAATTGACAGCAACACAATAATAATAAGGGATTTTAACACATCACACCAATGGACAGATCATCCAGACAGAAAATTTGTAAGGAAACACAAGCTTTAAATGACGCAATAGACCAGATAGATTTAATTGATATTTATAAGACATTCCATCCCAAAACAGCAGATTACACTTTCTTTTCAAGTGCACATAGAACATTCTCCAGGATAGATCACATGTTGGGTCACAAATCAAGCTTTGGTAAATTTAAGAAAATTGAAATCATATCAAGCATCTTTTCTGACCACAACACTATGAGATTAGAAATAAATTACAGGGAAAAAATATAAAAATTACAAACACATAGAGGCTAAACAGTACTTTACTAAATAACCAAGAGATCACTGACTAAATCAGAGAGGCAATCATAGCATACCTAGAGACAAATGACAATGAAAACACAATGATCCAAAACCTATGGGATGCAGCAGAAGCAGTTCTAAGAGGGAAGTTTATAGCAATACAGTCGTACCTCAAGAAACAAGAAAAATCTGAAATAAACAATCTAACCTTACATCTAAAGAAACTAGAGAGAGAACAAACAAAACCCAAAGTTAGTAGAAGGAAAGAAATCATAAAGATCAGAGCAGAAGTAAATGAAATAGAAACAAAGAAAACAACAGTAAAGATCAATAAAACTAAAAGTTGTTTTTTTTTGAGAAGATAAATAAGACTGATAAACCTTTAGCCAGACTCATGAAGAAAAAGAGGGAAAGGACTTAATAAAATTAGAAATGACAAAGAAGTTGCAATGGACACCACAGAAATACAAAGCATCATAAGAGACTACTACAAGCAACTCTATGCCAAGAAAATGGACAACCTAGAAAAAATGGACAAATTCTTAGAAAGGTATAGCCTTCCAAGACTGAACCAGGAAGAAATAGAAAATATGAACAGACCAATCACAAGTAATGAAATTGAAACTGTGATTAAAAATCTTCCAACAAACAAAAGTCTAGGACCACATGGCTTCACAGGTGAATTCTATCAAACACTTAGAGAAGAGCTAACACTTATCCTTCTCAAAGTCTTCCAAAAATCGCAGAGGAAGGAACACTCCCAAACTCATTCTATGAGACAACCATCACCCTGATACTAAAATCAGAGAGAGATACTACAAAAAAAGAAAATTACAGGCCAGTGTCACTGATGAACATAGACACAAAAATCCTCAACAAAATACTAGCAAACAGAATCCAACAGCACATTAAAATGATCATATACCATGAGCAAGTGAGATTTATCCTAGGGTTGCATGGATTCTTCAATATACGCAAATCAATCAATGTGATACACCGTATTAACAAACTGAAGAATAAAAACCATATGATCATCTCAATAGATGCAGAAAAAGCTTTTGACAAAATTCAACACCCACTTATGATAAAAGCTCTCCAGAAAGTGGGCATAGAGGGAACTTACCTCAACATAATAAAGGTCATATACGACAAAGCCACAGCAAACATCATTCTCAATGGTGAAAAACTGAAAACATTTCCTCTAAGATCAGGAACAAGACAAGGATGTCCACTTTCACCACTGTCATTCAACATAGTTTTGGAAGTCCTAGCCATGACAATCAGAGATGAAAAAGAAATAAAAGGAATGCAAATTGGAAAAGAAGAAGTAAAACTGTCACTGTTTGCCAGTGACATGATACTATATATAAATAATCCTAAAGAAGTCACCAGAAAACTACTAGAGCTAATCCTTGGTAAAGTTGCTCAATGTAGTAAAGTTGCAGGATACAAAATTAATGCACAGAAATCTCTTGCATTCCTATACACTAAGAACAAAAAATCAGAAAGAAGTATTAAGGAAACAATCTCAATTACCATTGCAACAAAAAGAATAAAATACCAAGGAATAAACCTACCTAAGAAGGTAAAAGACCTGTACTCAGAAAACTATAAGACACTCGTGAAAGAAATCAATGGTGACAAACAGATGGAGAGATATACCATGTTCTTGGACTGGAAGAATCAATATTGTGAAAATGACTATACTACCCAAAGCAATCTACAGATTCAATGTAATTCCTATCAATTTACCAATGGCATTTTTTTACAGTAGTAGAACAAAAAATCTTAGCATTTGTATGAAGACACAAAAGACCCCTAATAGCCAAAGCAATCATGAGGGAAAAAAATTGAGCTGGAGGAATCAGGTTCCCTGACTTTAGACTATACTACAAAGCTACAGTAATTAAAACAATATGGTACTGGCATAAAAACAGAATTATAGATCAATGGAACAGGATAGAAAGCCCAGAGATAAACCCACACACCTATGGTCAACTATTCTATGACAAAGGAGGCAAAGATATACAGTGGAGAAAAGACAGTCTCTTCAGTAAGTGGTGCTAGGAAAACTGGACAGCTACATGTAGAAGAATGAAATTAGCACACTCCCTAACACCATACACAAAAATAAACTCAAAATGGATTAAAGGCCTAAATGTAAGAGCTGACACTATAAAACTCTTAGAGGAAAACATAGCAAGAACACTGTTTGACATGAATGACAGCAAGATATTTGTTGACCCACCTCCTAGAGTAATGGAAAGAAAAACAAAAATAAACAAATGGGACCTAATGAAACTTAAAAGCTTTTGCACAGCAAAGGAAACCATAAACAAGATGAAGAGACTACCCTCAGAATGGGAGAAAATATTTGCCAACAAATCAACAGACAAAGGATTAATCTGCAAAATATATAAACAGCTCATGCAGGTCAATGTTAAAAAAACAAACAACCCAATCATAAAATGGGCAGAAGACCTAAATAGACATTTCTCCAAGGAAGACATACAGATGGCCATGTGGCACATGAAAAGCTGCTAATTATTAGAGAAATGCAAATCAAAACTACAATGAGGTATCACATCACACTGGTCAGAATGGTCATAATCAGAAAATCTACAAGCAACAAATGCTGGAGAGGGTGTGGAGAAAAGGGAACCCTCTTGCACTGTTGGTGGGAATGTAAATTGGTACAGCCACCATGGAGAACAGTATGGAAGTTCCTTAAAAAACTAAATAGAACTACCATATGACCCAGTCATTGCTGGGTCACTAGTGGGCATATACCCAGAGAAAACCATAATTCAAAAAGACACATGCTTCCCAATGTTCATTGCAGCACTATTTACAATAGCCAGGTCATGGAAGCAACCTGATTGCCCATTGACAGATGAGTGGATAAAGAAGTCATGGTACATATATACAATGGAATATTACTCAGCCATAAAAAGGAATGAAATTGGGTCCTTTGTAGAAAAATGGATGGACCTAGAGACTGTCATACAGAGGGAAGTAAGTCAGAAAGAGAAAAACAAATATTGTGTATTAACACATATATGTGGAATCTAGAAAAGTGTGAAATGGTTTGCAAGGCAGAAATAGAGACACAGATGTAGAGAACAAATGTATGGACACCAAGGAGGGTAAGTGGGGGTAGGAGGTGGTGGTGTGATGAATTGGGAGATGACATTGACATATATACACTAATATGTATAAAATAGGTAACTAATTAAGAACCTGCTATATTTTAAAAAAATTAAATTTGATTTAAAAAGGAAAAAAAAAGAAAATATTCACCACACCTTCCATCTAAAACTGTTTTCTCCCTCAGTTCCCATATACTCATGCCCTATTTTACAACTCCTAACTTTCTGATAATCATATTTCAGTTTTCTCATGCCTTTCTTTAACTACGTTTTTAATGTTTCGATTTTTTTAGGATTTCTCCTTCCAATTATTTCAATTTTTTTTTGGTTCCTACTATATTTTCTCAGATATTATCTTGCTTTTTATTACTATCTATGTGGAATTGACTCTCCACTCTATTGTTTAAACCTTAGCTATTTTAGTAAACTTCAGATTTCTAAAATTCACTATTCTATATCTCACCTGAATGCCTCAGTATCCCCTCATATGCAACATGTTCCAATCAGAATCGATGATCTTTTATCCTCAATCAGTTCTTTTTGTGAATGAACTACAATCGTCAATAGCAAAACCATCTATTCAAGTACCTAAGCTACATACCTGAAGTCATTACTGATCCACTTTTCTCTCCTGTTAGTCAAATTATTTTCTTCTCTATGTTGTGTGTATTTTTTTCTTTTTTTTTTTATCACATACTACCAATTGCCTTGTTCATTAATTTTTCCTTACTAATTCTCAGTTCAAGTCCATCTTAATCTGGAAGATTATAGAGTCTAACTGACTCTTTTTCCAATCTGCTCAGACAAGTTGACGGTCCCCGTGACTTGGCCTTGCCCATAATGCCAACCTCAAAGCCTATGTCACCTCTCTGTCTATCCAATAAACATGAATGTACTGTCTAGTTTTCTCTACATAGCATCATTCTGTTTCTTACTCACATGCCTTTCTAGCTAGTAGTCTTCTAACATCTTTTTCTGATTAAATCTTAATCATACTCCAAGAAATTTCATCAGTTTCTCCCATAGGGGTTCTTCACTAATTCCTCTAGGATTGTATAGAAAAAAGATATACTTGCACAACACATGGCAAGGAAGGAAGCACATGGGAGCTACTCAAGCCTACCATCTTAGTGTAAACAGAGAGTCAATAAGCTGGTCTATTTAGAGAATCAGTAGCATGGAATACAAAGATCAAAATCAAATAAAAATACTGACCTCTGGGGAAACAGATAATTGAGGAGATTAGAGAAAACATATTTTAAACTCTGCATATTATTTGCAGGATTTTTGATAATATAAGGCATACATAAAATGTTATTCTAATACAAAGGAATATATATCAGAGAACAAGAATAAACACTTGGAATTTAAAATATGATAAAAGTCCCTGAATTAGAGAGCAGAAAAAACAATGGAAGAGTGGTAATCAATAATTACTAGAAATACTGAACAACAGTTTCAAAAGCAGAGAAGGAATAAAAGCTTTAGTCTCACAAAATTTCTGAAATCTGTGTCTAAATAAAATATCCTAAATCCTTCTAAATTGGAGAAAATAAGCCCACTCCAAAGTGCTATCAAACTAACCATCAGAAAAATTGATGCAAGAAGACAATAGAGAAATGTCTTGGTGCTTCTGAAGGAAAGTTTGGCATCTAGAAGACACAGATACAAATCAGTTGTGAGGTCGGAATAAAGCCACATTCAAATATTGATGGACTCAAAAATGTTAGCTCTGGTACACCTATTCTTACTTCAGGATATTCTCCAATAAAGTGAAATAAAAATCAAGAAGTTGAAAGACACAGAATCTTGAAAAACATAGACTCTAAACTATAAATTCACTTAAAAAGAGGTCCCAAAATGAAGGTCTGGGGAACATCCAGCTACTAATATAATCCAAGTGCCTAAGATATCTGACACCTAATAGGTGCTGAAAAGCATTGGTTAAAGGAATGAAGAAGGAATAATGTACCAGGAGAATGGAGGGTTCCATGAGACAGGATCTATTACACTTGGTACAGAAAAGTTAACTGACTTGAGGATGTGCTAATTAATACACACACACACATACACTTAAACTAAAAACTCAAAACAAATCAAACAACACAAAGTTTGTCAAATATTTTTAAAAAATGAAACTATGACACGTCTTTTAGCAAATAATGAGCTTTTAAAAATTGAATACATTTAATCCTAAATGCTAAGAATATTCAATTAGAGTGGCTCAGGTTTAAGACAATATATAGGTGAGAAGGAAATATAATCTTAGTGACTTAGTCCCAATTTGAACAATATTGGAATAGTCATGATATATTAGTTTTCAAATATAAGAATCAACTGAAGTATAAACAGAAAATCTTGATTATAGCTGCAAGACAGAATATAAAGAGAAGGTGAGACTTGAAATTTTCAGGAATGGTAGAGCAAAGGATAGAGTTTCTGACATACTTTCCTATAAATTGGGGGCTTAAAAATATTGTCAAAAGTATATGAAACAAGACAAAGAAGTTTCATTACATTAATTAAAGCTACTATCTTAGCAAATGGAAAACTCAAAATATAAATATGAAAGCTGAGAAGAAAAGAGGTGGTAAAAGTTAAATAAATCAGCATATCACTATGTACTGTCCAGCTTTGATATATCAATAAGGAACAAGTAGGTATACTTTCAAGAGTTATGCAGGCAATCACCAGAAGAACTAAAATAAGAAAGAACAAATAATTTCCCTCATATGAGTGGGCAGAGGTAGGAAAGGTAAGGTTGTGAGAACACAGCTTTTTTTATAAGATCCTTCATGAAATTTTACTTTTTACCATGTACATATTTTATTGTGGTGAAGATTCACTTTAAACATAATATATAATAAATATATAAATTATGTATATATAAAATATCTTTGAAATTAATTTATATGTCTCTCAAAAACTGTTCTATATCAGAGCAGCTTATTTAACTAGACCAATTAATCAATATATAAACAATTTCAAAATGGTAAACTAAGAGAAAGTGTTTCCTAGCCTGGTGTGGGTTCTGCTTTTTTTTTAATCCAGTAGAAGTTACAAATTTAAAAGTATATTTAAACAAAACATATATAATATTAAGCCAAGATCCAAGGTTGTGTTTTTGTTTTGTTTATTCATGATTTTTTGTAAGAGTAGAATTTGGATAAATGGTGACAACAAATGCTGAGTCAGCAGGAATCAAGATTTATATCCATTTACTTTGTTCTCAGTGTTTGCTTTTTTCATTTATAAATTAGTAGCAAATGTCATTTTTGTCTTAGTAATAAATATTTATTCTGCAATTTATTATTGCAAGTCTAAACATTCAAAATTACAATTAGTGTTATAATATTGGGTCAAATATTGGGCCAAAAAGTGTCTTCGGTTTTTTAAGTAAAAATAAAAGACACATTTTCATTTTCACCAAGAACTTTATTAAACAATGCATTCACCCTTTTGTTCCACTACCTTCTGCCATTTTTCAGGCAACTTCATAATTCCATCTTCCCAAAACTTTTTATCTTTTTGAGCAAAGAACTGTTCCAGGTACCTTTTGCAGTCTTCCAGGGAATTGAGATTTTTTCCATTAAGAGAATTTTGTAAAGACAAAAATAAACGGAAATCTGAAGGTGCAATGTCTAGTGAATATGGCAGATGAATCAGAACTTCCCAGCCAAGCTGTAACAGTTTTTGCCTGGTCATCAAAGGAGCATGCAATCTTGCATTATCCTGATGGAAGGTGATGCATTTTCTGTTGACTAATTCTGGACGCTTTTCATCGAGTGACACTTTCTGTTAGTTTAATTGGGAGTAGTACTTGTTGAAATTAGTCATTTCGTTTTCTGGAAGAAAAATAATAAAGCATGATATGCTGAAAATGTTGCTTTATTTCTTCCATCTTCAATATTAAAATGGCTACACAAAAATTCACCAACTTTGATAAGTCTTTTTTTAAATGCATGCTGATATGACAGCTGTCACATTCAGTCTAACAAAATTGTTTCAAATGAAGTTAAAGACAATTAAGTGCTACTAGAGTCAGCTTACGAAAAACGATGAACAAACCTTTTGGCCCACCCAATAGTTGCCAACAGAAATTTAAATGTTAACTCAAATAATTTGATAAGTTCTTAAAGCCTTGATTTTTTAATGCAGCATTGATATTTCTACACTATGGATCAAAAAATGAAGGGAAAATAGTGAATGCATATCTCATCTAAATCCATATGTCTAGATATATATTTTCGCATGTGTACTTAGATAACAATTTTTAAAATATACTCAATTGTACTCCATTAATTAGATCAAGAAAGATACTCCATAAATAAACTCCTTTATTAAATTTCAAATAATCGAAAGGCAAGTACAATTATATTACATACATGTATATCTATGGATATATAAGAAATAAAATAATTTTAACAGTCATTAATTTGTATTGCATCTATGGATCATTTACAGAACATACTTACCTTCCTAGCAAAATAAATTGAAACCATCTTTTCTCACACATCTAGATTCAATACAATTTCAAACATAACATATGATCCCACACTTTAAAATTTCTAAAGAGAGAATAAACTATCATTAGGTATAAGTTTCCTTTTTATTTCCATTTACTCAATTCTCACAATCTTTAGAAATTTTCAAGGTAGTATCATGTTAATCTCATTCTCTAAGTAGCAGCATAAAGAAGACTATCAACTCTTAAGTTCATTATCTGAAGTATACATAAGGTAAACTCAGATCTACAGTATCACCCCCTCAAAATACTACCCCAACTATTTGTCCAATTTTCAGGTTAACACAATTTAAGTAACAGTTAAAACCGTGGAGTAAAACTCATTTGATGGTATGTATATAGCTGATGTGCATAGTTGATTACATAGCAGTGTTTTTGAATGAGTGAATTAATGAATTATTATGTGAATACTATTTCCCTTCATGAATTCTTTAGCTAAAAAATGCACTTAAGGGGAAAAATGTTTTTCTCTTTAAGCTCACTTAGGTAGTATTAGAGAGAGAAATATTTGATAATCACATTTTAACAAAAGTGGACATGATTTGTGTGTTTCCTTATTCATACAAGTTTTTATATTCCAAATCATATAAGAGTTTAGAAACATCTTTGGCTAAAATTTTCAATTTCCTACTCAGTAATATCTTTATTTCCAAACTCTAGGCTGTTTATATAATCTGATTTAGTTTTTAATTTTTTTCTGGTTTAACTTGCAAATAAGTAGAAGTGTTATTGTTAGTAGAGACAATTGTAAGCCTCTTTAAGGTAATGGGTGTTTATATGGTGAGTTTGAAGACTAAGAATTTTCTATTTAATCACTGCTGAAATTAGTTTTTGTCCCAATTGTCACTAGGCTAATAAATGATTTATGAGGAGAATGACAGAAGCAGAAGCATTCTTATAGAAGACTTATAAATAGCCAAGAAAACTTAGTACATTTTCAGTATACTGGGGTTTTTCTTGCTCACAATTCACATTTCAAGTTTATTTCAGAAATATAGTCAAATAACTTACAGAAAATAATTTTGTGATATTCTCATTCATTGTAAAGTAGTCCAAAGCTGAGTCAAGATAGGCAGGTCTAAGCCTCACATTCCTAGAGCAGTAGCAGGGACAGACAAAAATGTTAGAGTTGTGCAGTAATAACTCCACCCAAAATATACCTTCATGAGTAAAATACCCTGGTCTACCCTTCTAGCAACTATTCAAGTAGAATATCTTAGTCTACCTGTCCAGCAACTATTCCATGTCCATCTTCTTTATATGTGCCATCTTAAGAGGAACTTGCAATGAACTCTTCTAAGATATTTGAAAGATGTCTTACAGAGATGCATGTTAGGTATTTGGCTGGCCTTTGTCTCAAGAACAGTTCACCAGGATAATAGTTTCAAAAGAAATGTTATTGTTACTGAGCAATCAAAATGTGTACATGTAGAATATAAGAAGCAATATTCTCTCCTCTCATAATTAAAGCAAAAGGAATGTACTCCCATTAAAAAAAAAAAAAGTAAAACTAAAGGCAGGGAACAGTTTGTCCATCATGAAAGCAGCTGGCATAATAAAAACTGTAAAAGCTCCAGCTGGCCGCTCATACTACCACCGACTAGCCAACTCTTCACATGGAAAAAGTGCTATATGATTTTATGTGAGAAAGCAACACAACAGATATTTGTGAATAAATATTGGTTTGACAGGAAGTCAGACAAACTACATTTTTTACTCAAAGACATGTACTTAAGCACAAGGTGCCAAACAGAATGTCTATTTAAAGAGAAAAAAAAATGGAGAGAAAATCTACATCAGAGTAAAACTGAAGCAGATGGTATAAATTGGTCCTTTGTTAGTCTTAAAATTCTTAAATAAAAATATCCTGAATTGGAGTTAAAAATGAAAGAAGTCTTTTTTATAAGAGAAATAAAACACTTCCAACATAATACCTGCAACTTCTGGAACTTTTTTGCTGCCATTTCTGATCCCCTCAAAACCATATTTCTGACTTAACATACTCAACCCAAACAAAACTCATATAAGTAAACTATTTTAAATATAGAAGTTTCAGAAATATGATAAATATTTATTGGTTCTAGAATAAGCCCTTAGTAAATGCAGACTAAATAACTGAATCCTGGTGGAAGGTGAAGGATTTTTTAAATGATGCCTCCCTGTTTTAAAAACTATCTTAGAGGTAAGGCCCATTCTCCAGAAGACCCTCTAAAATACAAATATATTGTGTTAACTCTTTATAATCCCTTAATACCCTAACATGTGTTAATGTATCACACTAGCTAGCCACGTACTCAAAATACATATATTTATTTATTGAAGGAATGAGTCACCAAAAAGGTAATTTTGGATGTGGTAAATAACAATTTTAAAGCATTATAAAAATATCAAGTGATTATGTTGAGAACAGACAAGTCAGACCACTTCAGGGATAGAATTTGTAGGAGGAAGTATTTGATACTATGAATGCTAAATACTTGGATATGTATCAGGCTGTTCAGTGATCTTTCATCATACTGTCCTTTGGTGACTTTTGTTAACATACTTTTCACTATGGTTGCAAGTTAGCAATTGCAATTTGAGATATACCTTCCACATTCAAGGAAGAAAGGAAGAGGAAGGGGCAGTACTTAGGAACATCTGTTTCTTTTTATTGGGAAAGAAAACCAGTCCTAACTCTTCAAAAGATATCCCTTTACATTTCATTTTCCAGAACTATATCATGTAGCTCCCCTGCCTGCAAAGGAACCTGAGATGGAGAGTATTAATCTCTATCGTCTTTACAGGAGAAGAAGAGAAGGGGAAGTAGGGGATCAGGAAAAGATTACGATGAACTGCCATCCTAGAACATCTACTAGAAAATATAAACATAAGAATTATTCTAAATGAAACTTCCAAAGTTTAATTTTCCCGTGGCCAGGCATTGTCCTGTCAACTGAGCAGAGAAGTTACATATTTTACAGAATCCGTGGATGCCTTAGATAATTTCTCATCTGAACTTTTTATGAAGAAACCAATCTCTCCAAGTTGACAAATTTAAGAATGTGGAATTCAGAACATCTACCTACAAGTTTTCCTGTTATTCCAACACATGGTATTATATCTCAAAGAAACAGAAGTGAGGAAGATATTTCAGTGGACATGAGAATGCACCTCACAGTCCTCCGAATATGGAGAGCACAGGCTGATCTCACCCAATGACTAAGTATAGTGGACAGAATAAAGCATGCTCATTACTGGAGAACTAATTCTTTCATGGCTGAAGTTGGCTCATGGCCTCCGTATGGCCCCATTGAGCCTTCCTCAAATTGTACAGCAATCTCGAATGCTTCCATTCAATCTTCTTTCTCTCTCTCTCTCTCCTTCACTTGGGGATAGACTTGCAGCATGATCTGATGGTTCTCCCAGACTTTTCAGTCCCCTCCCCATTTCTTCTCACATAGGTGTTTGCACGTTTAATCAGTGATTGCACATTTAATCCCATCCTGGTATCAGCTGCTAATAGGACCTGGACTAACACACACACACACATATAATTTTTTTTCAAGACATATAGTAAATTATGGTTCTAAATTCCACACTTTTTACTTTTGCAAGAGTTTTTATTTTTACTGAAAATATATTATGTAATAATAGACTTTATGTCATATATACTAATACATTAGTCTCCTTAAAATTTAATTTTGTTCTTTTTATATACAGAATAACCATTTTCTAAGATAAAACTTCAAGTATTGAATAATTTTTAATTATAAGTAACCCTCCTCAATTGAAATTTTAATCAACAAAAATAAATATTTAATGTTGCTCCACTTCATTTTCTTTTATTTCCTTCTATGTTTTAGTAGTTATGTTAATTAAGCCTATGCTGATGGCTTTCATTTTAACATAATGGTAGAAGATTTACTAACAGATAAAAGATGAAAATGATCCTGAAATGGTAAAGAAGTATCACTTTCTTCATGGTATGATAAGCAAAAGTAGACTGCCTCGTCTCATATTGTGCATCTTAAATTCTTGTGAAGCTAGTTAACATAAATTTAAAGTACTGTCACTCTTTTTTTCCCCAAAATAATTTAAGTACCTTGCTTTGGATTATTAATAGTGAATCTACCACTTTCAGTTTTACAAATTTAACTGAAAATATTTTATGTTATGTAATACTCTGCAACTCTAGATAATTCCATGTTGAACTATCCATTACCCTCATATCTAGGTAGCTTTCATGTCGATAAACATAGAGAAGAGGATAGGAGCATACAGGTACAGAGGATCATTTTCCTGTGAATTTCTAAGTTTCTTTTAGGTCACAGTGGTCCAAAATCTACTACGGTTAACTCCTGCTTTTTTATTCTTATTGTTTAATGATCAAAGATAATTAAGAGTAGGCTGTGGTATAATTCACAATAACCTAAATTAAATTAAAATTCTAATTCAACTATTTAACAAACATGTACTATATATTTAATAATCTGTGAGTAAATATTATCTTTTTTTTTTTTTTTTACTGATCTCTGTCATCTAGAAACTCAAATAGTGAGTGATCAAGACACGTGAATAAATAAAATGCAGGGTGATAATTATTGACTCAAACATTGAATAAAGTGCCATCTGAGCCTAAAAGTGAGAATATTATCTCTGCCTCAGTACTATATGAGGCTACATGGGAAGTAATGTATGACCTGGGTTGTGAGAAATGGGTTTATCAGGAAGAACAGAGGAAGAGAGAAAATCCAGACAGCAAGGACTGTATGCTAACATACCCAGGCACAAAAGAGCGAGGACACGGGGAGGGGGAAGGGTAGACTGGGACGAAGTGAGAGAGTAGCATTGACATATATACACTACCAAATGTAAAATAGATAGCTGGTGGGAAGCAGCTACATAGCACAGGGAGATCAGCTAGGTGTTTTGTGACCACCTAGAGAAGTGGGATAGGGAGGGTGGAGGGAGACGCAAGAGGGAGGGGACATGGGGATATATGTATACATATAGCTGATTCACTTTGTTATACAGCAGAAACTAACACACCATTGTAAAGCAATTATACTCCAATAAAGATGTTTAAAAATAAAAATAAAAAGCACAGACAACAAAAACTAATTTGGAAGCTCAATATGATTAGATTATAGAGGAGATTGTGGGGATGGTATGAGGTGTAATTAGAATGGTAAAATGGGTCAGATCTAGGAAGACGTTTTATGGTTTGCTGAGAAATTTGAAAATTCTCCTGTAGATACTGGAAGCTATTGATATATCATTACTAAAGAGTATAATTAAATGAAATGGTTGTAAACAAAATCTTTGTAGCAATTGAAGAGAGAAAGACTTGAAGAGGTATATCCTTAACTGAAATAATCCAAGTAAGGAACAATAAATATCTTTATTAGAAGGAGCAATCAAAAGGAAGTCTGAGATTTAAAAGTGGAAAATGTACTAATGAAGATACAGGCTAAAGAAGGAGGTCCTCAATTGGCAGCAAAACTCCTGGTAGAGTTTTGAACTTATGGGCTTAGAGGAGCCTGAGGACTCATGCAGATGGATATAAACCTAGGTAGTTAGCAATATGGGTCTAGAGACATTCAGAGAGACACAAGCTCTAGACATGGATTTGGAAGTCACAGGTATATAAAGATTATTGGAACATGTGCAATTAGAGACTATTTCAATATAGTTTACAGAGATTTGCTTCAAAGACCACTCATGTTTCTTGGAATGTCCTCACTGAGACACTACAGTGAGGGGATAATGGAAGGAATGGACTGTCAAAGAGGCTTGGTTTCAAACACTAGCTTTGTCATATACCACTTACGTATTGTAGATTATTTCCTTTACGTTCTAGTTTTCCAGTCTGTAAATGTGAATAATAATAGTGATTTAATATTTTGCCATGATTTAATGAGATTATTTAGGCAAAGAATACCTTTTCTGTAATTCTGAAACCCACAGTTCTGAAAACTGAAAGTTTTTATTTTTTTGTTGTTGTTGTGTTTGTTTGTTTGCAAAATCATTCGATGGCAAAATTTGACTTGACCTGTAGAGAGGCTATTTGTAATCTTTATCACACATAGTGGGAATATTCATGTATTATTTGGAGGAATTACCAATAATATAGTGTACTAGCTTTCTAAAATTTGAAATATTCTGAAATACAAAACATAAATGGCCCCAAGAGTTTCAGAGAAATCACTGTAAACCTAAATATGTAAATTACTTGTAAGTGTCCAACATAGAATGAGCTCTTAAACATTAGCTACTGGTATAATTATCATTATCTGACTCCGCAAACCCTCTGTTTATACCAGAAATTCAATCTTATCTGACCCTGAATGTTGCTTATGATCCACTGAATATTTTTCTGCATGACCAATTGGCTTTAGTTGTCAGACTTTGGTTTCTTATTCATGTTATTTCCTGGGAATAATATTCTCCTTCCCCTTTTCTGCAGATAAGCATCATCATCCCAACTCTTTCCAAACCTGAAGGCCTCATTGTAGCCACAGTTGGCCACTGGTTTCCCTAAATCCCACAAATCAAGACAGTATTGGGCAAATAATATTGAAGTAAAATATGATGAATGAGAAGAGAATGGGATTTACAGTAATTCTGGGGTAGATCTAATCCTAAATATAAGAGTAGTCAGAGAAGGAAACTGAGGAGGAAGAAAAAGAAACAAAAATGCCAGTGTCAAAGAAATCAAGAGAAGAGAAAGATTTGGGAAGAAGTCATGGTCAAATATGTCAACTGTCAGAGAAGTCCAATCAATAAGGAATAAAAAAACATGGGATTAGGTTTTATAGCACTAGGAGGAAGGAGTGAGACTATCATACATTGACATTTGGAAGATGGAAATAACTATATTACATTTCCATAATACTGAAAAGTTACATGTTTAAGAGTATATTCTATTGACCCTTGCTTCTGTCAGTCTAGGAACAGAAAAATACATTTTTAATTCCAATTCAAAGATGAATAAATCTACATGTTAAATTATATGTAATACACAATATATAAATAATATAGTATGTAATTTATATTATATCTAATATGATAATTTTTATATATACACACAGATTGTATAAATATATATAAATAGTATATATATGTACATTCATATGTATATACACTGTTGGGGAGGCCAACAAAAAGACATGATCTCCAGTTGACCTGGAAGCTAAACCCAGGCAATTGGAGGCTTCGCACCCTCTCCCCTATCATTGGAATATGAGGTTTGCTTGCCTTTCCTGCTCCCAGTACTGCTCCATGAACACAGCCTTGAAATAGAAATGTGGTGTTGAGGCTATCTAGACTGTTATGTGACTGAACTCAGTTAAAGCTTCCTATATATGTGAAAGAACACAGCTAAGGCCTTTATATAAACTTTTATGATTTTGGGGGTGTGCACAGAAACCTACTTGTCTTCTTGCTGCTCATGACAAACCTTAAGTTCCGTTTTTTATTAAACTTGCCACCTACCACTCTGGAGTGGTCTGCCTTTTTCATTTGTTCTTTCCCTGCCCTCCTGTACAGGAACAAGTTTCAGATTTGAGCCAGGGAAGCTCTTAAGGAGGTTTCAAAGCCATATATATATACATATATATATATATGTATATATATATATACACATACATACACACATGTATATGTATGTATATGTACATGTATGTGTACACACACACAAAGGTTGGGTAAGACTTCTACAAAGAAATCCTTTTAAACTCTTGCTTTAATAAAATCTCTCAGTGCAACTTATATAAGGAACAAGTGGTATGTATTACTTCCAAGTGGATGTTTCAAAGCTGATGCTTAATTCCACAGACTTTTCTTCTTTCTTAGTCACCACAAAAGCATGTTTCGAAAGCAGTGCCCTGCGGAGTCACCAAAACCAATAGCAGGCCATGCAGAAGTGACAGATAAACTTTTGTTGTATTAAGTGACCAAGATGTTGGGGTTGTTTATAACCTATACTATCCTAATTTATACAGAGTCATGGAATAAAAGAAACATTTTATCCTCCCTCCTACCTTAAATTTGACTATAATGTCCACCCCATATTAAAGAGCTTCTTTTAGATTAAGTGGACACTTTGGCTCACTTTCTTATTTTCCTTTCACCTCTCTCAATGTTTTAGGAAATAAAACCAATCTGCTTATAAACACAGTCAGATCTAATCCTGTCTTAGTGTATACCTGCTCCTCTGTGATTTTCTAGCCTTACTAAGTGGTGCAATTACAAATATCTCTCAAGGTTGTATGGAGAAGACATTTTGATGTATTTCCATCCATCTATGCTAAAGTTACAACAGCAATATGCCACCAAATATTTGTAATGAATATGTCCAAGTTATATATCATTTTATGGTGGAACAACAAAGATAGGGCCAAATTAGGTAAAGAGAGAGAAAGATGAAAGAGGGTGGTGGGAGCTATGGAAATAATTTTCACCAAACTGGAAGAGTAGTGAATTTAAACACTTACCCACATACGTACTCACTCACTCCCAGATATATTTACATTTATTTTACCTAATACCCAATATTTTCTTTCTACATAATAATAAACTTGGATTAACCCAGGACATTCTTTCATGCTGTTATTAAAATATAAACCTCATATTTACGGAAGAAAATATAAATTACTCCTTGAAATCACAAACTCAATAGTGACGCATATTTGTTTTAAAAAGGAGAGATTATTTTATTCCTTGTAGTATAGAACTGAAGCTTCACTGAAAACTTCAAAGTTCAAAATGTGTGATTTTACATGTAAAATCAAAGTAATGACTTTAATGTATTTATAGGCAAAAAGCAATAAGTTATCAAAAAGGAGTTACAAAAGTGATTTCCAACTAAAAGATAAATATTACCCTAAATCTATATATATATAGATAATATATATACCTTAGTAAATATTTTTAATTTTATTTAAATCTGATGAGTACTTTATGGCTTATTTTAATAGCCTCTCTTACAATTAAAAAAAAAATTGACTGAGGGTATATGTCCGAGCCTTTCAGACTTTTTTAAAAGTCCCCCACCTGCATGCACATTCAATACCTGTGTTTCTTATAGTAGTGGTGACACTCTGTAGTTGAAAACAAGGCAATGTTGACATTTCTGGTTTTATCACAAGTGCAAGGTATTCTGGAAACCTGAAGAAGGCCTCTGGCAATTCACTTACGTACCCTTCACTTTTCATCACTTTTAGTGTATTTCATGGCAGGAACAAAATCAAATGGGCTCTAGTGACAGAGAATATTGCTTAAATCATCAGCAGGATAAAAATAAATATGCATCTCTATTATGGAGTATACATGAATTTATAGATTCTGTGGTCTCCAAGCTTGTTTCACTTGGATAATGGCTCAAATTATATTTCTCTGCCAATTTACACCAGATTAGTTACATGTTAATACATTATATTATATTGTAGAATGCATTTAAAAGTTAGCTTTAACTCATCACACTGTGTTAGAAAATATTACAAATTTCATACAGCCAACTATTCTATTTAAACAGAAGTAGAACAAAGCCAATCACAGATATTAAATCAGTCAAACCAATATGATGCTTATTGTGTTCAAAAATCTGTTTAAATACCTTAAAACTTGAATATTTCCAGTTACCAACTGCCCTCATAGGTACGTGATATAATTATCATCACCCCCACTTTCTAGGTGGGATAAGAGGGAGTAATTTAACTGCAGAGAAGTTAACTTGCTTGTCTAAGTCACACAGATGGCTAGAAATGGACATGAGACTTAAACATAGGTAGTCTAGCTTTAAATCTCAAGCATTTAACCCCCATTGTATACTTACAATTATCTATTTTAGAATCTAGTTTGCCTCATCTCTATGCTACAATATTATATTCTCTCTCTCTCTCTCTCTCTATATATATATATATACACACACACATATATGCTATCTCTCTATATCTATATTTTAATCTATATATTCATCCAGCTGTACCTATTCCTGGTAAAAAGTAGTATATTGGAAATTGTCTCTGTTTACTAGTCTCATGAGGAAGGGGACAAAGTAGGGCCAACAGAGCCTGTGAAAAGATAGTTTCTCTGTCCCCACAATCTTAGAATGTTTTGTTCCTCCCTCCTCCAAGAACAAAAACATATATTTTGCTAGGGTTAGGCTTAAGAAACAAATGTGCGGTACACTCCAGATAGAGCATGGCCCAACAGAGGTATAACAATCTATTTTAATATTTGGTGTAAGCAGCACTAAATGTGCCCTCAAATCAACTCTGTTATTCATGATGTGGCTCACAGATGGATGTTATTAACCATGTGTGCCATCTGGTAACTTCTTATTTTAGCTAATAATTCTTGCTAAGTAGGTACTAACACTTTATTATTTTCATGTTTACACTCTCTAAATTTGGCTGAACTAGGACAGAGTACCAATTGTCCCTTCCTAATTATAGTCTGTGTTTGGAACTGAAAGAAGAACAAAAATCAGACATTTAATAAAGTAATGAGCAAGTTGGGGAAGTGAGAGGTTGTGAGGTCTGAGTGTTCTATCCCTGAAACAACTTCTAACAGTAAGTCATAAGTAAATAACAAAAGGAAGAATAGTATATACCCCTTCATTGATGGTTATAGTACAATAAATGGATATCTAAAGATTTTGATTGCTCAAGAATTTTCAAAGTGTACATAAGCATATGACATTAGTTTTATGTTTTAAGTGCATATGGGGGTTGTCTTTGTTTTTGTTTAATTAAATCTCTTAATTAAATATAGACTACTTATAAGGAATGGCATATTGGAAGGAGCACATTCTATGGTTCTGGTAGTAGTCTTGAAGAACCATGCATTGAACAATCTGGGTGTTCATAAAGTGATTCAGTGATTAGGCTTCAAGAGGTTCACCATCCATGGACCTCAGAGTCCTTAACTGCATTGCTTACCTTCAGACATTTAAAGAGTGATGAAAGATGAAATGGATATCACTTCTGCCCATATTCCATTGATTAGAATTTGTTCTACGGCTCTACCTAAATGCAAGCATGGGAAATGTGATCTCTCTATTTCTCCAGAAGTAAAATGTAATGATGTGGTAAAGGCATAGCATGATCTCTACCATACTGTGAGATCCCTGTATTAATCAATAATTTGGGTCTCTTTCTCAGCTAAAATTCAAATGATAAAAACTGTTTAGTTCAAGTCTTTGATTAAACAGTTTACTGGCAATTAGCTCATGACCCACGTGTTTTTTTGCTCATTCTGGATGTAACATACACATTATTTCAAGGAATGTGAATGGAGGAAATCAACAGAGAGAATCTATTAACAATCATCCATTCTCTTTTGGTGTATATTTTTTCTACTTGTGCAAAAAGCAACAAACTTGCCTATTCTTGATTTAAGAATAGAAAATACTTTGCTCTGTGCTCAAGAAGGTTCTGGGTTTCAAAGATGGTGAGATGAGAAAAATCAGTGGTTGGTATCCACCCCATTTACTAAATTGACTGCTAGCATTGCAACAAGCAAAGGGGTCTTTGAAAGAGCTGTGTCGTGTTACCATGGTTTGGGATGAACACCACGTGCCATTTTATCATCTCATTATTTGTAGTAATGACTGGAGCATCCAAGTTTTACAGAGAAATATTTAGAAGTAAATATTTTTTAATGAAATGCATAATGTATAATCAAATTTAATTTGATCTTACTCTTCCCCTAAGATAACGTTGGAGCTCAAAAATTAAGCTGTCTTCTTCCCTTAAAAAAAGAAATTAAATTAATTTTCAGAACATGGCTACTAACTCAGAAACCAAACAGTTGTCAGTTGTGGAAAGAGCAATCAAGAGGACCATAAGGAACTAAGCATTTAACTATAATAAGTTTAAAATCTGATACAATTCACATATTGTTTGAATATTTAATTATCACAATGGAAGTGTATCAGATCTATTGAACTATCAAGTCGGAATTGAATGAAGATCAACTAGCAATGATTTAATTTCTATCTCCCACTGACAAGACTTCCATTGAATTAAATGGGATATAAAGAAATACAACTATTAAAATGAAGAAGAACAGAATTAAACATAAAGAGCTTCATAGTCTGAGTGAAAATTGAAGAGCAATGTAGTGGATTGTAAAAGGTCAAATGACTCATGAGTTCAATTACTGGCTAAAACACCATATCTTAATTCCCGATTGAGGGTTAAAGCTGTAGTCAAATTCTCTCTTCTCTTTCCTTTCAAGAAATATAAAATTAACAACAGTTTGAACATATTTTGGCAGTCATACTCCCCAGACCACCAGTCTCTCTACAATTATTTTAGGATGTTTCACTATGCACAAGCTGTTTTGATTGAACTGACCAGTCAAAGCCCATTGATTTCTCGAAGCACATCCTTGGCTACAGTTTCCTTACACTCCTGCTGCTTCTATTATTTAGATTCAAGTACAGAGGAGAAACATGTAGGTAGAAGAAAAAATCGTAGCCTTACATGAAATATATCATTTACTGTGTCACGTAGATAATTTCATTGATTTAACAAGAAATGAAAAGAGAATCCTAGACCTGATTTTCTTTAGCATCAGAGCATAATATTGTATGCTTTTCCTGTCAACAAACTGAGTTTACCACAACCAACATCTGACTGTGGTAAACTTACAGTTTTTGCTCTCTTAATAATGATCTGAATTATTTAACATCCCAATTGAAGGATGAACTACAGAATCTCTATATCCCTTCCAGATAGTGCTATACTTCTTCAACTTTTTTCTATGGCCTCACCCAAATCCACTCCAGGGGCTAACTGTGAGGCTATACCAAGGCATTAGTTATTGAACCTGGTACTTACAGTGTGAATATCCCTTTAAGCTACCAAGATACATGCAATCCTATGGGGGATAAAATCTCCTTCGAAAATAAAAATTTTATAGTACTAAAACAGCCCATGAAAAGTCTCATAAATCTTGTTTTGCTACAGATTTTCACAATAGAGTAGGATTTAAAAATGTATAAAATTAGAAGATTGAATTTCAAGATCTAGTTTATATACAGGAAGAGCAAACAGCTAAACATTTAATTGTACTCCTTATACTGTGAAAATTATATATGAAGGAGGCTTGAAAACTCATGAGCACATAAGTAAAATTGGAAATAGTTTAACCTGAGTGGACCTCTGAGTGTACACAGTGACAATAACCTATTGATACATAATAGGATTTAAGGACACAGAGAAAATACCCTGATCAGAATGTCCTCACTGGGCTTCCCTGGTGGCGCAGTGGTTGGGAGTCCGCCTGCCGATGCGGGGAACACAGGTTCGTGCCCCCGTCCGGAAGGATCCCGCATGCCGCGGAGCGGCTGGGCCCGTGGGCCATGACCGCTGGGCCTGCACGTCCGGAGCCTGTGCTCTACAGTGGGGGAGGCCACAGCGGTGAGACGCCTGCGTACCGCAAAAAAAAAAAAAAAAAAAAAGAATGTCCTCACTTGTCTCTACCACTTTTTGAGTTGCTTCATTAGGTACTTTTTCTTAAGTATAACACAAATTTATACCCCCAAGCCAACACAGCACTGAGAGCTTGATATTTCCCCACAGAAATGGGAGCCAAGACTGGTTGCTGAGCGTGAATATGCTAAGAGTCAAGAGACAGTTACAGATTTGAGCAGAACACCAGAAATTTCTTCTCACTTTGCATTATGATCACATTTTAAATCTCATTTTCACGGACATTAATGGTTTTCATTTTACCTTACAATTTAAATTAAAATAATGAGAATATTTTAACATTATTATGCCTTACATAATATATGCATTTAAAAGCATAGATCTTTAGATGAACCTCCTTTCCCACCCAGAAACGTCTAAAAGGAAATCTGTCAGCCAAGATGTAAAGTGAAGTCCTCTCATCCTAATTTAAAATTTACATAAAGCATATGACATTGATATTTTTAATACAAATCTTCTTTCAGATGGCCTTCTTCTGGTAATAATATACTATTAGTAACAATTATTATTGATAACATTTATTGATTGTTTACTTTTGCCAAGGGCATATAATACTACATCACCTATATCAAATGGCCAGAACTATATAAGTTTGCAAATAGGAATAAGTCTTTTTAAGAAACTTCCTTTAGTTCAGCCATTTCCTTGGAAAATATCTCCAGGGCAATCTGCAGAAGAACCAGGACCATTAAGGACTATTGATTGGTTTAACTTTGTGTATAGTCAACAAGGAGCTTGATTGACTTCTAAGACACGTAGGTTAATGATTGCCTGTGAAACAGGTAATACCCAATGTCCTGATTTCAACCTGTGAATTATTATTCAGAAAATTTGGATTCCTGAGTTATTTATCAAAGGAATTATTAATTATAGTGTGCCCTGAGAGTATATTTCTATTTATGATACTCACTTCATTAGACATATGTATTTGTTTAGAAAGTCACCATGAAAATCTATTTAAAAAATCCTATCACTACAAAGTTAAATGTGTCCTAATTTTGTAACTAATTTGTATTGAGTTACTACAGGGTACTGGGAGTAAAGATTTGCTATAAGCAGAAATTTAATTCATGCAAAACAATTTAGCATTTTCTGTTCAGAACCTCTCCATATCACAGGGAAGACCACACATTACATGAAGAGTGCATAGAGCCTTTTCTCAGTCCCTTGGAATTAGATACACTGAGTTAGCTTCTATTGAGATGGGGCCATTGTGGCAAATGGAATAAATGTACACCTTCCCACGGCAATAGAACAACTGTAAATAATTTTATGCTACTAAGAAGACTCAGATCCAGAAGTATGAAAGTGTCAGTGGTAATCTAAACTCATCAGCTGAAAAGCACACTGACAGTTTGATTGTTGCAAGAATATTTTCACTGCTCTCACATCTTTGCAAGTGGAAAAATAATAGTGTGATTAAAATTGAGAAAACTCTCTGGCCCAGAGTCACGTGTGATAGCAGTAAAACATGTTAATTTCTTGACAAGCTGAAGATGTAGGGTAGAAACCTTTTTACTTACAGTCAATTCTGGCCCCATTTCAAAATTGGAAAGGAACTCAAATTTATAAATACCTTCTGAAATATCTGCTTAATCAGACTATTTCAATATAGCCCCAAGGTAATGAAGAGACAAAGTCATGAACATCTAAATTTTTAAGAAATGGATTAATTTTACATTGAAAAAATACTTTTTCAAAAGAGGATTCTAAGGATGCCTCATTGTAAATTTTTTTGTCATAATGAAGGGCTACATATATTTTCAGTGTCTTCTTTATATAAAAATATTGAGATTTTAAGATTGGGTTTATTCATTTAAATAATTATAGATATTAGGTTGGGTAATCTGGTTAGGATCCTGACCTAAAGGTAGAAATGCTAACAGTCTTTGTATGGCAAATAAATCTATGTAAGAATTACACACTTCAAAAATCATTGAGAATTGCAAAAAAGTAAATTTTATTAATTTTTCATGGTTTGGTTTAAAAAAGTTTTAAAAGTCAAATGTTAAAATAAAAATAAAAAGAGATAAAGAAACAGCATGATGTATGAGCTTCTTCCACTAAAGTCATTATAATTGAATCATTCTGTTCTCCTTCTTCTATTGAGATTATAATGGATCCATACAATGTAAGCAAGTGAGACTAATAATGGCATCCATCCTCATAAACATGCCATTAAGACAGAAGATGACAGCAGAAGCAAGAGGAGAAACAACACTATGCATAAATCACTCTGACCTAGAAGATTAAAGGAAATACAAAAAGAAACTGTGAACACACAACTAGCAGTAGTCTCAAAACATGTAACTTGGGTGGATCAGCTATCAGTAGAGCAGGCAGAGTGGCATGGCTCCTAACACAATATAATACATGCAGAGGACATCTGAGAAAGATATCAGAGGGAAAAAAGTTAAATATTAGTCAGTAATAAGACCACTGTTTGGAAAAAGTTCTCATTAGAGTATCTACTTACCTAATAACTCAAAGAAGGTACAAGAGTTCATTTCCACCTAGATTGAATACATTTAGGTGATTTCACACTTCCTTTTTTTTTGCTTTACCAGCAAAATTGGACTTATCAGTGGGCTCTGGTATTAAGTAGTTCTGATGATATCAAAATCTTAGCTGTTAGCAGCTGTGGAGTAATTATGTTATTGCATGACCACAGGTTGTACCCATACCCTTATGTATCTCTTCAGTTCTGTTCTAGACATTATTTTACTGACTATCTCACTGAACTTGTTTATTTTCTAGATGTTCATATTGGTTGCAAAACTTGACCTAGTAGACTAGATAGAAAAATCTGCAACTCAAATAACCTTCTAACATTCCAAAAACCACAATTAATTTACTAAAATGTAATATGTGAAAATAATTATAGGGGCCTTCCCTGGTGGCACAATGGTTGAGAGTCCACCTGCCGATGCAGGGGACACGGGTTTGTGCCCCGGTCCGGGAAGTCCCACATGCTGTGAAGCAGCTAGGCCCGTGAGCCATGGCTGATGAGCATGTGTGTCCGGATCCTGTGCTCCGCAATGGGAGAGGCCACAACAGTGAGAGGCCCACGTACCACAAGAAAAAAAGAAAAAGAAAAAAAAAATTATAAATTCCTACAGTCAAAAATATGTAACAAAGAACTAAATGCTTACCTCTTGATAGTTTAGAGCAGGGGTCAGCAAACGTTTTCTTTAAAGGGCCAGATAGTAAATATTTTCAGCTTTGTGGGCCATATGGTCTATGTCTGCAATGGTCTGATTGTTTTCCCCTGAGATTCATATCTTTAAATCCCAATGCCCAATATATTGGTATTAGGAGTGAGAACTTTGGGAGTTGATTAGTAGTCTTATAAAAGAGATCACAGGCTTCAGCGCATATCCCGAGCTGAGGCATCGGCTCAGCTGTTTCACGAGGAACTCTTGTCTGAAGGGCCGGGGGCAAGGCCTGTGCACAGGGCCTGCTATGAGCAAGTGAAACAGACTAAGCACAGAGGGAAAAAAGGTGGACAGGCTGGGCCTGAAGTGAGATTGCCAGATTTATGTCCTTTCCAGATGAAATGTGGATCCTCTATCAACAGGAGGTGTGAAAAGGGAGAACCTTCAAGATGGAAGAGGAGTAAGATGTGGTGATCACCTTCCTCCCCACAAATACATCAAAACTACATCTACATGTGGAACAACTCCTACAGAACACCTATTGAACACAGACAGAAGACTTCAGACTCCCCAAAAGTCATGTGGCTGGCAGGGTCAGTCTTGGGACTCTGGGTGGCTGTCAGGCCTGAGCCTCTGAGGTGGGAGAGCTGAGTTCAGGACTTTGGACCACCAGAGACCTCCCAGGCCCACATAATATCAATCAGCAAGAGCTCTCCCAGAGAGCCCCATCTCAACGCTAAGACCCAGCTCCACTCAATGACCAGAAAGCTCCAGTGCAGGACACCCAATGCCAAACAACTAGCAAGACAGGAACACAACCCCACCCATTAGCAGAGAGGCTGTCTAAAATCATAAGTTCACAGAAACCCCAAAACACACCACTGGACATGGTCCTGCACACCAGAAAGACAAGATCCAGCCTCAGCCACCAGAAGACAGGCACCAGTCCCCTCCACCAGGAAGCCTACACAATGCACTGAGCCAATATTACCCACTGGGGGAAGACAACAAAAACAATGGGAACTAAGAACCTGCAGCCTGTGAAAAGGAGACCCCAAATGCAGTAAGTTAAGCAAAATGAGAAAACAGAGAAATGCGCAACAGATGAAGGAGTAAGGTAAAAACCCACCAGACCAAACAAATGAAGAGTAAATAGGCAGTCTACCTGAAAAAGAATTCAGAGTAATGCTAGTAAAGATGATCCAAAATCTTGGAAATAGGAAGGAGAAAATACAAGAAACATATAATAAGCACCTGGAAGAACTAAAGACCAAACAAACAATGATGAAAAACACAATAAATGAAATTTAAAATTCTCTAGAAGGATCAAGAGCAGAATAACTGAGATAGAAGAACAGATAAAGGACCTGGAAGATAAAATAGTGGTAATAACTACCACAGAGCAGAATAAAGAAAAAAGAATGAAAAGATTTGAGAAGAGTCTCAGAGACCTCTGGGACAATATTAAATGCACCAACATTTGAATTATAGGGATCCCAGAAGAAGAAGAAGACAAAAAGAAAGGGACTGAGGAAATATGTGAAGAGATTATAGTTGAAAACTTCCCTAATATGGGAAAGGAAATAGTCAATCAAGTCCAGGAAGCACAGAGAGTCCCATACAGGTTAAATCCAAGGAGAAACACACCAAGACATATATTAATCAAACTATCAAAAATGAAATACAAAGAAAAAATATTGCAAGCAGCAAATGAAAAGCAACAAATATCATAAAAGGGGAATCCCTATAAAGTTAACAGCAGATCTTTCAGGAGAAACTCTGCAAACCAGGAGGGGCTGGCAGAACATATTTAAAATGATGAAAGGGAAAAACCTAGACCAAGATTACTCTACCCAGCAAGGATCTCATTCAGATTTGATGGAGAAATTAAAAATTTTACAGACAAGCGAAAGCTAAGAAAATTCAGCATGACCAAACCAGCTTTACGACAAATGCTCAAGGAACTTCTCTAGGCAGGAAGCACAAGAGAAAGAAAAGACCTACAAAAACAAACCCAAAACAGTTAAGAAAATGGTAATAGGACATACATATTGATAATTACCTTAAATGTAAATGGATAAATGCTTCAACCAAAAGACATAGACTGGCTGAATGTACACAAAAACAGGACCTGTATATATGCTGTCTATAAAAGACCTACTTCAGACCTAGGGACATATAAAGACTGAAATTGAGGGGATGGAGAAAGATATTCCATGCAAATGAAATCAAAAGAAGCTGCAGTAGTAATTCTCATATCAGACAAAATAGACTTTAAAATAAAGACTATTACAAGAGACAAAGAAGGACACTACATAATGATGAAGGGATCAATCCAAGAAGAGAATATAACAATTGTAAAATATTTATGGACCCAACATAGGAGCACCTCAACACATAAGGCAGATACTAACAGCCATAAAGGGAAATCCACAGTAACACAATCATAATAGGAGACTTTAACACCCCATTTTCACCAATGCACAGATCAACAAAAAGGAAATTAATAAGGACACACAAGATTTAAATGACACACTAAATAAGATGGACTTAATTGATATTTATAGGACATTCCATCCAAAAACAACAGAATACACTTTCTTCTCAAGTGCTCATGGAACATGCTCCAGGATAGATCATATCTTGTGTCACAAATCAAGACTTGGTAAATTTAAGAAAATTGAAATCATATCAAGTATCTTTTCCAACTAAAATGCTATGAGACTAGATATCAATTACAGGAAAAAAACTGTAAAATATACAAACACTTGGAGGCTAAACAATACACTATTAAATAACCAAGAGACCACTGAAGAAATCAAAGAGAAAATCAAAAAATACCTAGAAAAAGGTGACAATGAAAATGACCCAAAGCCAATGGGATGCAGCAAAAGCAGTTCTAAGAGGGAAGTCTATAGCAATACATTTCTACCTCAAGAAACAAGAAAAATCTCAAGTAAACAACCTAACCTTACAACTAAAGCAATTAGAGAAAGAAGAAGAACAACAACAAAAAAAACCCAAAGTTAGTGAAGAAAAGTAATCATAAAGAACAGATCAGAAATAAATGAAAAAACAATGAAGGAAACTACAGCAAAGATCAATAAAACTAAAAGCTGGTTCTTTGAGAAGATAAACAAAATTGATAAACCATTAGCCAGGCTCATCAAGAAAAAAAAGGGAGAAGACTCAAATCAACAGAATTAGAAATGAAAGAGGAGAAGTGACAACTGACACTGCAGAAATACAAAGGATCATGAGAGATTACTACAAGCAACTATATGCCAAAAAAATGGACAACTTGGAAGAAATGGACACATTCTTAGAAAAGCACAGCCTTCTGAGACTGAACCAGGAAGAAATAGAAACTATAAACAGACCAATCACAAGCACTGGAATTGAAACTGTGATTAAAAATTTTGCAACAAACAAAAGCCCAGGACCAGATGGTGGTTTCACAGACAACTTCTATCAAACATTTACAGAATAGGTAAGATCTATCCTTCTCAAACTCTTCCAAAATATAGCAGAGGGATGAATACTCCCAAACTCATTGTATGAGGCCTCCATCATCCTGATACCAAAACCAGATAAAGATGTCACAAAAAACCTACAGTCCAATATCACTGATGAACATAGATGCAAAAATCCTCAACAGAATACTAGCAAACAGAATCCAACAGCACATTAAAAGGATGATACACCATGATCAACTGGTGTTTACCCCAGGAATGCAAGGATTCTTCAATATACACAAATCAATCAATGTGATACACCATATTAACAAACTGAAGGAGAAAAACTATATGATCATCTCAATAGATGCAGAAAAAATTTTGACAAAATTCAACACTGACTTATGATAAAAATTCTCCAGAAAGTAGGCATAGAGGGAACGTACCTCAACATAATAAAGGCCATAGATGACAAACCCACAGCCAACATCATTCTCAATGGTGAAAAACTGAAAGCATTTCCACCAAGATCAGGAACAAGACAAGGTTGCCCACTCTCACCACTGTTCTTCAACATAGCTTTGGAATTTTTAGCGACAGCAATCAGAGAAGAAAAAGAAATAAAAGAAACCCAAATTGGAAAATAAGAAGTAAAACTGTCACGGTTTGCAGATAACATGATACTATACGTAGAGAATCCTAACAATACTACCAGAAAACTACTAGAGTTAATCAATGAATTTGGTAAAGTAGCAGGATACAAAATCAATGCACAAAAAATCTCTTGCATTCCTATATACTAATGATGAAAAATCTCAAAGAGAAATTAAGGAAACACTCCCATTTACCATTGCAACAAAAAGAATAAAATATCGAGGAGTAAACCTACCTAAGGAGACAAAGGACCTGTATGCAGAAAACTATGACACTGATGAAAGAAATTAAAGATGATACAAACTGATGGAGAGATATACCATGTTCTTGGATTGGAAGAATCAACATTGTGAAAATGACTATACTATCCAAAACAATCTACAGATTTAATGCAATCCCTATCAAACTACCAATGGTATTTTTCACAGAATTAGAATAAAAAAATTCACAATTTGTATGGAAACACAAAAGACCCTGAATAGCCAAAGCAATCTTGAGAAAGAAAAACGGAGCTGGAGGAATCAGACTCCCTGACTTCAGATTATACTACAAAGCTACAGTAATCAAGACAGCATGGTACTGTCACAAAAACAGAAATATAGATGAATGGAACAGGATAGATATCCCAGAGATAAAGCCATGCACATATCATCACCTTATCTTTGATAAAGGTGGCAAGAATATACAATAGAGAAAAGACAGCCTCTTCAATAAGTGGTGCTGGGAAAACTGGACAGTTACATGTAAAGAATGAAATTACAACACTCCCTAACACCATACACAAAAATAAACTCAAAATGGATTAAAAACCTAAATGTAAGGCCAGACACTATAAAACTCTTTTAGGAAAACATAGGCAGAGCACTCTATAACATAAATCACAGCAAAATCCTTCTTGACTCACCTCCTAGAGAAATGGAAATAAAACAAAAATAAACAAATGTGACCTAATGAAACTTAAAAGCTTTTGCACAGTAAAGGAAACCATAAACAAGACAAGAAGACAACCCTCAGAATGGGAGAAAATATTTATGAACAAAGCAACTGACAAACTATTAATCTCCAAAATATGCAAGCAGCTCATACAGTTCAATATCAAAAAGCAAACAACCCAATCCAAAAATGGGCAGAAGACCTAAACAGACATTTCTCCAAAGAAGATATACAGATTGCCAACAAACACATGAAAGGATGCTCTATATCACTAATCATTAGAGAAATGCAAATCAAAACTACAATAATGTATCACCTCCCGCCGGTCAGAATGGCCATCATCATAAAATCTAGAAACAATAAATTCTGGAGAGGGTGTGGAGAAAAGCAAACCCTCCTACACTGTTGCTGGGAATGTTCATTGATACAGCCACTATGGAGTACAGTATGGAGGTTCCTTAAAAACCTAAAAATAGAACTACCATATGACCCAGCAATCCCACTACTGGGCTTATACCCTGAGAAAAACATAATTCAAAAAGAGTCATGTACCACAATGTTCATTGCAACTCTATTTACAATAGTCAGGACATGGAAGCAACCTAAGTGTCCAATGACAGATGAATGGATAAAGATGTGGCACATATATACATTGGAATATTACTCAGCCATAAAAAGAAATGAAATTGAGTTATTTGTAGTGAGGTGGATGGACATAGAATCTGTCCTACAGAGTGAAGTAAGTTAGAAAGAGAAAAATAAATACCATGTGCTAACACACATATATATATATGGAATCTAAAAAAAGAAAAAGGTTCTGAAGAACCTAGGGGCATGACAGGAATAAAGATGCACATGTGGAGAGTGGACTTAAGGACTCAGGAGGGTAAGGGCAAGGTAGGACGAAGTGGGAGAGTGGCACTGACATATATACACTACCAAATGTAAAATAGCTAGTGGGAAGCAGCCGCATAGCTCAGGGAGATCAACTCAGTGTTTTGTGACTACTTAGAGGGGTGGAATATGGAGGGTGGGAGGGAGATGCAAGAGGGAGGGGATATAGGGATTTAAGTATACATATTGGTGATTCACTTTGTTATACAGCAGTAACTAACAGAACATTGTAAAGCAATTATACTCCAATAAAGACATTAAAAAAGGAAAATAGAGAGAGATCGCAGAGAGTGCCCTAGCCCTTTGCACCAGGTGAGGATAAAGGAAAAGTTAGTGACCAGGAAGAGGGCCCTCATCTGACCATGTTGGTGCTCAGATCCAGTTTCTAAGCCTCTTGAATTGTGAGAAAAAATTTCTTTTGTTTATATGCTATGGAGTCTGGATGCAACCCAGTCTGTTATAGCAGCCCAAACAGACTAAGATACTGATATGTAAAGTTATTGTGTGCAAAAGTAGTGATAGATGACATGACTGTTTTTCAATGACTTTTTTTTTAAAATAAAAACAAGTGGTCACCAGGTTTGGCCCATTGGCTTTAGTTTGCCCACAAATGGTTTAAGAAAACCTGAAAGTAAAATAATACTTTATAATTTTGGAATCAAATTTACAAAAGGCAAGTTTATCCTCTACATCATATGTTGTCTTTCCTCTGATAGTAACATTGTAGATATAAGTATCACACTGAAACATTTTAAATTCATTATGTCTAATGATTTGTTTCACTTTTTCTTATTTAAAACACAGATTATAGCCCAAAACTCAAAATCCATAGTATTTTGTAAAACCATGATTATAGGAAGTGAAGAAGTACATAATTATTAAAGTGTTTAGGAATTAAACATAAAGTATAAGTTGTATATTATTGTTCAGTTGTAGCCAGATATATTATTATCCTAGCTGCACATGGCTTAGGTTGAAGATATTATACTTACAAATGTCGCCACAGGTATATTTGTTCACCAGATTATATGTTAGTTATTTAAACCCTTTCTGACTCTATGCACTGGCTCATGTTGTCATGCTGCCATTTAGGTCAGATTGTCAAGAGTGTATGTCTAGCAGCCACTTCCTTGGATCAGAAGTTGTAATCTACTTACCAATTTTTAATGATTCTAAATTAAAAAAAATATTCAAAATAATAATTTAAAAAAAATTGTTTCTGGATTTAACAGCCTAGCAATAAAGTTATTCTTATCTCTACTTATTTTTAAGGGAAATACTTTTCACTCTGAGAAGCAGAATTCTTCACTGTCAGAATTTCCCTGTGCTCCACCGTAAATAGAAATTGTCATTCAACTAATAAAACGTGTAAAGAAGCATAAAATTGTAAAAGTTACCACATAATGCGTGATTCCCCTGATTTATTCTAGTGCTCTCTCACAGAATTTAGAAAATGAGCCCCTTATTTTCCTCGTGTCACTTTTAGAGGCTTCTGTTGGTATTTTATTCTCTGTAAATTTTCTCCAGTTATTTATTCTCATCAGTTAAAGTTGGATAAAGAAATGTATTCTTCATCTAACTTCTGATGATGCAGTTCTGTGCTTATGCAAC
Source organism: Globicephala melas (assembly GCF_963455315.2). Lineage (NCBI taxonomy): Eukaryota > Metazoa > Chordata > Mammalia > Artiodactyla > Delphinidae > Globicephala > Globicephala melas. The sequence goes on from NC_083317.1 coordinate 37,453,975, forward strand.
ACTGTCACTTTTCTTTGTGGTATTCATAGGTAATGAAAGCAGTTTTGTAAATGTATCTTTTGTATTAAGGGTCCCTTCCCGAAAGTAGGACATTTAGTTCTGTAATTCTTAGAATCTTCTGAAGGCTTAGGCCAGTTTTGTTGGGGAGCAGTAGGGTAGATACTCATTGTAAAAACATTTCTTTAAACTCCATTTTCTTGAATATATGTAGGAAAATCATAGAGGTAAACATATATTGAATGCATACATTCTAAACAAGTTGATTTTATTTCACATTCTGTTTGCCATTGACTTCTAGAGTAAAATTGAAGAGATGTTTCAGCCAGCTGATTTGAATTCAAAAGGATTATTATGATATACTGAATGATAAGATATATTAAGATATATTACAGTTTACACTAACAAGGAATTTGAAACCCAATTTAGTAGCTTAAGTTTAATTCACGACATTTTTAGTAGTTCAATTCTGGTTTGTGCCTGTATTCTATTGGATATGCCAATTTCCCTCTAAACTATGGAATTTTCTCAGGTTTGAAGAACTCTTCATTCTTCTATTAATCATTATAAGCTCAGATATCCTCATTCACTTTTTGCTTGGGTTATCTAAGAGCTTGGAGAAGATAAGCCAATATATAAACCTTATCATTAAAAAGTTTATTGTTATTTGGTCTAAAAGTTTATTAGCCCAGAAAATAATTCTGTTTAAAAAAAGAAAGAAAAAGTACACAGCCAAGAATATATATTCAGATTAATTATTTAAATTACCTGTAGTAAAGCAAATTGATTTTATGTCAAAATATTTTTTTTTATAAATCCATTAAATTTAATAATATAGGGACTTGGAAAAATTTATGTTGGCTAGAAGACCTGGATACCACCAAATAAAAATCCATACTTCTCAGGATGAATTCTTTATGCTAAAATTTAAAGAATTCCTACAGTATTTTATTTTATTTTATTTTATTTTTATTGAACTATAGTGTATTTAAAATATTATATTAGTTTCAGGTGTACAGCTTAGTAATTCAGTATTTTTATAGTTATACTTCATTAAAATTTATAAAATAATGGCTATATTTCCCTGTGTTGTACAGTATATCGTTCTTGCTTATCTATTTCATACATGTATTTTGTATCTCTTAATCTCATTCCCTTATCTTGCTGCTCCCTCTCCCAAGTGGTAACCACTAATTTGTTATCTGTATCTGTGAGTCTGTTTTTGTTTTGCTACATACATTCCTCTGTGTTATTTCTTAGATTCCACACGTAAGTGATATCACAGAGTGTTTGTCTTTGTCTGACTAATTTCACTAAACATAATATTCTTTAGGTCCATCCACATTGCTGCAAATGGCAGAATTTTATTCTTTTCTTTATGACTAAGTATTAATAATTCTCCTTTATACACACACACACACACACACACACACACACACACACACCTACCTACAGTGCTTGAGTTGCTTCCATATCTTGGCTATTATAAATAGTGCTGCTATGAACATTGAGGTGCATTTGTCTTTTAAAATTATTGTTTTTATTTTATTTAGTTATATTCCAGGGAGCGGAATTTCTGGATCACATGGTAGTTCTATTTTTAGTTTTTTAAAGAAACTCCATAATGTCTTCCATAGTGGCTGCGCCAATTTAAATTCTCACTACCATTATATAATGGTTCCCTTTTCTCCCCATCTTCACCAACATTTGTCATTCATAGTATTTTTTTTTTTTTTCCGGTATGCGGGCCTCTCACCGCCGTGGCCTCTCCCGTTGCGGAGCACAGGCTCCGGACACACAGGCCCAGCAGCCATGGCCCACGGGCCCAGCCGCTCTGTGGCACGCGGGATCCTCCTGGACTGGGGCACGAATCTGTGTCCCCTGCATCAGCAGGAGGACTCCCAACCACTGTGCCACCAGGGAAGCCCCACTCATAGTATTTTTGATGATAACCATTCTGAAATGTGTGAGAAGTTATTTCATTGTTGCTTTGATTTACATTTCTCTAATTAGAGATGTTGAGCATCTTTTCATGTGCCTGTTAGCCATCTGTATTCTTCTTTGGAAAAATGTCTATTCAAGTCTTCTGCCCATTTTTTAATTGGGTCATTTGTTTTTTGATATTGAATTATATGAGCTGTTTATATATTTTTAGATCTTAAACCCTTGTAGGGCATATCATTTGCAATTATTTTCTCTCAGTAGGTTGTCTTTCTGGGCTTTTTTTTTTTGTTTTTTTTGTTTTTTTGTGGTACACAGGCTTCTCACTGCTGTGGCCTCTCCCGTTGTGGAGCACAGGCTCCGGACGTGCAGGCTTAGCGGCCATGGCTCACGGGCCCAGCCGCTCCGCGGCATGTGGGATCCTCCCGGACTGGGGCACAAACCTGCGTCCCCTGCATTGGCAGGCGGACTCTCAACCACTGTGCCACCAGGGAAGCCCTGTCTTTCTGTTTTGATGATGGTTTCCTTTGCTGTGCAAAAGCTTTTAAGTTTATTTAGATCTCATTTGTTTACGTTTGCTTTTATTTTTTTTCTTGCCTTAGAATACAGACCCAAAAATATTGCTATGATTTATGTCAAAGAGTGTTTTGCTTATATTCTGTTCTAGGAATTTTATGGTTTCAGATCTTATATTTAGGCCTTTAATCCATTTTCAGTTTATTTTTTGTATTTTGTGAGGAAATGTTCTAATCACATTCTTTTACATGTAGCTTTACAGTTTTCCCAGTACTACTTATTGGAGAGACTTTCTATCCTCCATTATATATTCTTGCCTCCTTTGTCATAGATTAGTTGATCATAGGTGTGTGGGTTTATTTCTGAACTCTCTATTCTATTGTGTTGATCTATGTGTCTGTTTTTGTTCCAGTACCATGATGTTTTGATGACTGTAGCTTTGTAGTATAGTCTGAAGTCAGGGCGTGTGATATCTCTAGCTTTATTCTTTTTCCTTAAGTTGCTTTGACTATTTGGGGTCTTTCCTGGTTCCATATAAATTTTTGGAGTATTCGTTCTAGTTGCATGAAAAATGTCATGAGTGTTTTGATAAAGATTGCATTAAATTTGTATATTGCTTTGGGTAGTATGGCCATTTTAACAATATTAATTCTTCCAATACAAGAGCACAGGACATATTTTCATTTCTTTGTAGTCTATTCAATTTCCTTTATCAGTGTTTTATAGTTTTCAGAGTGTATGTCTTACATCTCCTCGGTTAAGCTTATTCCTAGGTGTTTTATTGTTTTTGATGTGATTTTAAACAGAATTGTTTATTTCCTTTCTCTCTTTTTGTTAGTTCATTATTACTTTAGAAAAGCCACGTATGTGTGTATATTAATCTTGTATCCTGCAACTTAACTGAATTCATTTATTACTTCTAATAGTTTTTTGGTGGTGAATTTAAAGTTTTCTATATACAGTGTTGTATAATCTGCAAATAGTGAGTTTACTTATTTCCTTCAAATGTGGTTGTCTTTTATTTCTTGTTTTTTGTCCAATTGCTGTAACTAGGACTTCCAATACTATTTTAAATAGCAGTGGTGATTGTGGGCATCCTAGTTTTTCTCCTGAAATTAGAGGAAAGGCTTCAACATTTCACCATTGAAATTATGTTAACTGTGAGCTTAGCATAAATAACGCATTTTTATTTTGAGATATGTTCCCTCTATACCTACTTTGATGAGAGTTTTTTTATCATGAATGGATGTTGAACTTTGTCAAATGCCACATCTATTGAGATGATCATGTGACTTCTGTCCTTTCTTTGTTAATGTGGTATATCCCATTGACTGATTTGCAAATATTGAACCACCTTTGCATCCCTGGAGTAAATCCCACTTGCTCATGGTATATGATCTTTTTATATATTGTTGAATTTGTTTGCTAATATTTTTTGAGGATTTTTGCAAATATATAATTCAAAGACATTGGCCTGTAACTTTCCTTTTTGTTGTATCTCTTGTCTGGTTTTGCTATCAGGGTAGTGATGGCCTTGTAGAATGAATTTGAGAGTGTTCCTTCCTCTTCAATTTTTGGAATAGTTTGAGAAGGATTAGCTTCTCAAAGATGTATTAATGCTTCTTTATATGCTTGGTAGAATTCCCCTATAAAGCTATTCAGTCCTGGACTTTATTTGCTGGGACTTTTTTTTAATTACAAATTAAATTTCACTACTAGTGATCTATCTGTTCAAATTGTTTCTGTTTTTATTATTTTATTTATTTATTTTCTTTCTTTTTTTTTTTTTTTGGCTGCATTGGGTCTTAGTTACAGCACATGGCACCCTTGTTGAAGCCTGTGGGATCTTTTTCGTTAGAGCTCATGGTCTGCTTGGATTTCTCTCTAGTTGTGGCACTCGGCCTTCTCTCCAATTGTGGTGTGCAGGTTTTCTCTCTCTAGTTGTGACACTTAGGGTTCCAGGGTGCATGGGCTGTGTAGTTTGCAGCACATGGGCTTTCTCATTGAGGTGGGCGAGCTCAATTGTTGTGGTGCATGGGTTCATTTGCCCTGCGGCATGTGGGATCTTAGGTCCCCAACAGGGGATCAAACCTGTGTCCCCTGCATTGGAAAGTGGATTCTTTACCACTGGACCACCAGGGAAGTCCCCAAATTGTTTCTTCTTGATTCAGTCTTGGCAGGTTGTATGTTTCTAGAAATTTGTCCATTTCCTCTAGAGTATCCAAATTTTTGGCATATAATTGTTCATAGTGTTCTCTTATGATTTTTTTGTATCTCTGTGGTATCAATTGTGATTTTTTTCTCTCATTTCTGATTTCATTTGGGTCCTTTCTCTTTTCTTCTTGGTGAGCATTGCAAAAGGTTTATCAATTTTTTTTTTCTTTTCAAAAATCCACCTCTTGATTTCATTTATTTTTCTATTATCTTTTGGTCTCTATTTTATTTATTTCTTCTCTAATGTTTATTATTTGCTTCCATTTGAAAACTGTGGTGTCTGTTTGTTCTTCCTTTTCTAGTTCCTTTAGATGGTTTTTAGGTTGTTTATTTGAGATTTTTCTTATTTCCTGAGGAAGGCCTGTATCAGTATAAACTTATCTCTTAGAATTGCTTTTGTTGCATCCCATACATTTTGGAAAGTTGTGTTTCCACTTTCATTTGTCTCAGGGTATTTTCTGATTTCCTTTTTGGTTTCCTCTTTGACCCATTGGTTATTTAGTAGCCTTTTGGTTAGTCTCCACATGGTTGTTCTTTTCCCATTTTTCTTTCTGTAATTGACTTCTAGTTTCTTACTGCTGTGGTCGGAAAAAAATTTTGGTATAATTTCTACCCTAAAAAATTTGTAAGACCTGTTTTGTAGCCTAGCATGTGATCTATTCTAGAGAATGTTACATGTGCATTTGAAAAGACTGTGTATTGTGCTATTTTTGTATGTTAATGTCCTATAGATATCAATTAAATCCAGCTACTCTGTAGAGTCACTTAAGACCACTGTTGGCTTTATTGATTTTCTGTCTGGATGATCTGTCCATTTATGTATGTGGCATGTTAATGCCCCCTACTGTTAATGTATTATTGTCTTCTACTTTTAAATTTGTTAATATTTTCTTTATCTATTTAGGTGCTCCTGTATTGGATGCCTATATGTTAACAAGTATAATATACTGTTTTTGAATTGATTCCTTTATCATTATATAATATATTTTTTGTGTTTTGTTATAGCCTTTGTTTTAAAATCTATTTTGTCTGATATTGGTATTGCTACCCCACTTTCTTGTCATTTCCGTTTGCATGAATTATCTTTTTCTATCTTTTCACTTTCAGTCTGTGTGTGTGTTTAGCTCTGAAGTTTGTCTCTTGCACACAGCATATAGATAGGTTTTGTTCTTTTATCCAATCAGCCACCCTATGTCTTTTGATTGGAGCATTTAGTCCATTGATGTTTTAAGTAATTATTGATATGTATGTAATTATTGCAATTTGATTACTTTTTTCTGGTTGTTTTTATAGTTCTCTGTTTATTTCTTCTTCTTCTTGTTTGTTCTCTGTGGTTAGATTATTTTCTTTAGTAGTATGCTTATGTTCCTTTCTTTATAGCTTTTCTGTACCTATTGTAGGTTTTGGATTTGTGGTTACCATGAGTACATATATGTTGACCTATAACTATATCTACTTGTCTTAAACTGGTAGTCATTTAAGTTCAGATATATCCTAAAAGATCCACATATTTTATTGCCCTCCTCCACATTTTATGTTTTTGAGGTTATATTTTACATCTTCACGTTTATTTCTGAACTGTTTACTGTAGTTACAGTTGCTTTTAAATTTTTTTTGTATTTTATTTTTTGTACTAGCTTATTTAAGTGGTTGATTTTCAGCCCTTACTATATGTTTATATTTCCTGGTAGGAATTTCCCTTTCCAAAAATTACCTATTTACCAATTAGAGAAGACCCTTTAATATTTCTTTTAGTGTCAAATTAGTATTGATAAACTCTTCTAATTTTTGCTTGTCTGAGAAGTTCTTTATCCATCCTTCAATTCTAGATGATAATCTTGCTGGGTAGAGTATTCTAGGTTGCAGCGTTTTCCCTTTCAGCACTTGGAATATATAATGCCACTCCCTTCTGGCTTGCAAAGTTTCTGCAGAAAAAGAAGCTGATAGCCTTATGGGGATTCCCTTGTGTATGATTCTTTGTTTTTCTCTTGCTTCCTTTAGCATTCCCTCTTATCTTTAACTTGTGCCATTTTAATTATAATATGTCTTGCTATGGTTCTGTTTGAGTTCATCTTGTTTGGGACCCTCTCTACTTCCTATACATGGATATCTGTTTCCTTCTTTATGTTTGGGAGGATTTCAGCCATAATTTCATCAAATATGTTTTCAGTCCACTTCTCTCTCTCTCTTCTTTTTCTGAGACTCCTATAACGTGAATTTTGGAATGCTCAGTGTTATACAACAGACATTTTAAATTGTTCTCTTTTTTTTATTTTGTTTTTAATTTTGCTGTTCTGATTGGTTGATTTCCATTATTCTATCTTCCAGATAACTTGTGTGTTCTTCTGTTTCAATTGTTCCTGTGATTCATTCCTTCTAGTGTGTTTTTTCTTTCAGTTATTGAATTCTTCATTTCTGATTAGGTCTTTTCTATATTTTCTAGTTCCTTGTTAAAAATCTCACAGCATTCATCTATTCTTTTCCCTAATTCAGTTAACATTCTTATTACAAGTGCTTTGAATTATTTATTTGTAATTTGTTTATTTCTGTTCCATTATTTTTTCAGAGGTTTTCTCTTGCTCTTTCAATTGAGAATAGTACCTCTGCCTTTTCATTTTATTTAACTTTCTCTGCCTCTGTGAATTTAAGTCAATCAGTTTCCTATTGTGGTCTTGAAATGGTGTCCTTATGTGGTAGCTTCCCTATACAGACTTTATGTATCCAATGCCTTTGGTGGGAGAGCTGGATTTTACACGGACACAAGTCGTGTCTTTCCTTATGCTGTGCTGGCAGCTATCATCTTGGTATGGGTGGGGCTAGAGATTAAGAGGCTAGAGCTGGAGCCTGGTGTGAGGCAGGACTTTCCCTTTGCTCACTGCCATCCCCACCCTATCAGGGGTGGTATCTGATCCCAAGTTACTGGAGCAGAAGCTCGGAGGGTTGAGCCCAGGCTGACATTGTTCCCTTTAAGTGTGTGCTTTCTCCACTTCTATTACCATGATCCTTGCCCCAGAAGCAGAGACTGCTGAATTATGGGGGCCTGTGCAGGCTCTCAGATTGTTTTGGCTACAGACAGAAATCCAAGCTGTCTCCCATGTGCTGCCTGTGCAGATGCCAGCATAGTTTCCCTTCACTCTGCTCAGATGCAGCCTTGGATCAAAGTCCCCTTTGTTCCTCATAGCTGATCACACTTCCCAGCCCCCATCACCTTCACCCTGCTGTGGAGCTGCACTGCAGGACAGGTAGAGTCTGCATGGACTCTCAGTGTATATTGGTCCATTAGATGTGATGGACCAGCTGCCATCAGAGTTCTGGGCTGCTTCTGATGGGCTGCTTGAGAAGTGTTGACAATGGCCACCACTGTCCAGGTACTGGCTCTGAACCAAGTTGCCTCTGTGTCCAATGGCCAAGCTTTCTTCCCAGTTGTGGCTGTCCTAGATCCAATGCTGCACTGCAATGTGGAGTAAACAGGGCTGTGGTGTTCACTTAGCTCAGGCTGAGGCATGCACCAAGGCAGTTGTGTGAAACCCAGCAGCTATTGGAGCAGTCCTCTATCCACTTTCTGCTCTGCCTGGGGGCAAACCAGTGAATACATGCTCCTCAGAAGTGGAATCTAGGCTTCCCACAGCCCTCCTATTAGTCCAGCAGTCTTCCAACCAGCCAAGGGGGGTTTTCTCCCCTATTTAAGACCCCGGGACTAGAGTGTGCAATCTGGGGCTTGAACCACACACTCCACAGGGCGGGCCTTTGATCATGTAATCTCCCTTTTCCTCTGAGTTTCCTCCCAAGGACACAGGTCCTGATCTTATTGATTTTCTTTGCTCCTACCTGATACCCTGTGGATCTTTCTTACAACCTTGGTTGTATAGGAGTCTTTCTAACAGTTTCCAGTTTGTTTTCAGTGAGAATTTTTCCATGTAGATGTATTTTTAATGTGTTCATTGGGGGGAGGTGAGTTCCATGTCCTCCTGCTCAACCCTCTTGATCAATCTCTACAGTATTCAATAAGAATTAAGGTGGTATGATACATGTATTAGAGATTTAGAATTTCATTTAATTCTAAATCTAAAACCAAAATCTTACAAAGAGAGTGGTAATTATTGGAATCAAATAAAGAGTAAAATATATAAGTTTAAGCATTCACATATTCCCTTTGATCTTGTGTTCAAATTCTAACTTTGTTGTAATTACATTCTACTGTTTGTTTAAGAGCATTTTCTGTTGACTCATTTCTTTCAACCAAACTATTCAAATTAAAGAAATTCTGCTTTTATTATGTAAAGATAATCTGAGTAATGCACTTAACTTTGACGCACCATCAGATATATGATGAGTTCACATACTGTTTTCCACAGATACTAATTTTGAAATATTTCACAGTTAACTTGATATTTATTGATACTTTTTGATTCTAATATATCTTAAAGATTGAGAAATTCCAATCATAAGAGCTTTAATTCAGATATTTAGCAGAAGTTTCTCTCCAAAAGAACTTTATTGATATGTATTTGTAAAATTTTCAAATTAAAAGGATGCCTTCATTTGTTGAGTTGTTCTTTTTTTATTATCATGAATGAATGTTGAATTTTGTGAGATGCTTTTTCTTCATCTATTGAAATGATTCCATGATTATTTCTTTCACTCTATTAACATGATATAACACATTGATTGGTTTGTGTATGTTGAACCATCCTTGCATCCCAGGGATAATACCACCTGATCATGGTAAATGATCCTTTTTTTAATACAGCAGGTTCTTATTAGTCATCAATTTTATACAAATCAGTGTATACATGTCAATCCCAATCGCCCAATTCAGCACACCACCATCCCCCCCCACCACGGTTTCCCCCCTTGGTGTCCATACATTTGTTCTCCAAATCTGTGTCTCAACTTCTGCCCTGCAAAACAGTTCATCTGTACCATTTTTCTAGGTTCCGCATACATGTGTTAATATACGACATTTGTTTTTCTCTTTCTGACTTACTTCACTCTGTATGACAGTCTCTAGATCCATCCACATCTCAACAAATGACTCAATTTCGTTCCTTTTTATGGCTGAGTAATATTCCATTGTATATGTGTACCACATCTTCTTTATCCATTCGTCTGTTGATGGGCAGTTAGGCTGCTTCCATGACCTGGCTATTGTAAATAGTGCTGTAATGAACATTGCAGTGCATGTGTCTTTTTGAATTATGGTTTTCTCTGGGTATATGCCCAGTAGTGGGATTGCAGGATCATATGGTAATTCTACTTTTAGTTTTTAAAAGAACCTCCATACTGTTCTCCCTAGTGGCTGTATCAATTTACATTCCCACCAACAGTGCAAGAAGGTTCCCTTTTCTCCACACCCTTTCCAGCATTTATTGTTTGTAGATTTTCTGATGATGCCCATTCTAACTGGTGTGAGGTGATACCTCATTGTAAGTTTGATTTGCATTTTTCTAATTATTAGTGATGCTGAGCAGTTTTTCATGTGCTTCTTGGCCATCTGTATGTCTTCTTTGGAGAAATGTCTATTTAGGTCTTCTGCCCATTTTTGGATTGGGTTGTTTGTTTCTTTAATATTGAGCTGCATGAGCTGTTTATATATTTTGGAGATTAATCCTTTGTCCATTGATTCGTTTGCAAATATTTTCTCCCATTCGAGGGTTGTCTTTTCATCTTGTTTATGGTTTCCTTTGTTGTGCAAAAGCTTTGAAGTTTCATTAGGTCCCATTTGTTTATTTTTGTTTTTATTTCCAGTACTCTAGGAGGTGGATCAAAAAAAATCTTGCTGTGATTTATGTCACAGAGTGTTCTTCCTATGTTTTCCACTAAGAGTATTATAGAGTCTGGTCTTACATTTAGGTATCTAATCCATTTTGAGTTTATTTCTGTGTATGGTGTTAGGGAGTGTTATAATTTCATTATTTTACATGTAGCTGTTCAGTTTTCTCAGCACCACTTATTGAAGAGACTATCTTTTCTCCATTGTATATCTTTGCCTCCTTTGTCATAGATTAGTTGACCATAGGTGTGTGGGTTTATCACTGGGCTTTCTACCATGTTCTATTGATCTATGTTTCTGTTTTTGTGCCAGTACCATATTGTCTTGATTACTGTAGCTTCATAGTATAGTCTGAAGTCAGGGAGTGTGATTCCTCCAGCTCTGTTTATTTCCCTCAAGACTGTTTTGGCTGGCTATTCTGGATCTTTTGTGCCACCATACAAATTTTAAGATTTTTTGTTCTACTTCTGTAAAAATTCCATTGGTAATTTGATAGGGATTGCATTGAATCTGTAGATTTCTTTGGGTAGCATAGTCATTTTCACAATGTTGATTCTTCCAATCTAAGAACATGGTATATCTCTCCATCTACTTGTATCATCTTTAATTTGTTTCATCAGTGTCTTATAGTTTTCTGCATACAGGTCTTTTGTCTCCCTAGGTAGGTTTATTCCTAGGTATTTTATTCTTTTGTTGCAATGGTAAATGGGAGTGCTTCCTTCATTTCTCTTTCAGATTTTTCTTCGTTAGGGTATAAGAATGCAATAGATTTCTGTGCATTAATTTTGTATCCTGCAACTTTACCAAATTCATGGGTTAGCTCTAGTAGTTTTCTGGTGGCATTTTTAGGATTCCCTATGTATAGTATCATGTCTTCTGCAAACTGTGACAGTTTTACTTCTTCTTTTCCAATTTGTATTTCTTTTTCTTCTCTGATTGCCATGGCTAGAACTTCCAAGACTATGTTGAATAATAGTGGTGAGAGTGGACATCCTTGTCTTGTTCCTGATCTTAGAGGAAGTGATTTCAGTTTTTTCCCCATTGAGAATGATTTTTTCTATGGGTTTGTCATATATGGCCTTCATTATGTTGAGGTAGGTTCCCCCTATGCCCACTTTCTGGAGAGTTTTTATCATAAATGAGTGTTGAATTTTGTCAAAAGATTTCCTGCATCTGTTGAGATGATTATATGGTTTTAATTCTTTAAATTGTTTAATATGGTGAATCACATCGATTGATTTGCATATGTTGAAGAACCCTTGCATCCCTGGGATAAATCCCACTTGATCATGGTGCATGATCCTTTTAATTTGTTGTTGGATTCTGTTTGCTAGTATTTTGTTGAGGATTTTTGCATCTATATTCATCAGTGATATTGGGCTGTAATTTTCTTTTTTTGTAGTATCTTTGTCTGGTTTTGGTATCAGGGTGATGGTGGCCTCATAGAATGAGTTTGGGAGTGTTCCTTTCTCTGCAATTTTTTGGGAAGAGTTTGAGAAGGATGAGTGTTAGCTCTTCTCTAAATGTTTGATAGAATTCACCTGTGAAGCCATCTGGTCCTATACTTTTGTTTGTTGGGAATTTTTAATCACAGTTTCAATTTCATTACTTCTGATTGGTCTGTTCACATTTTCTATTTCTTCATGGTTCAGTCTTGGAAGGTTATAACATTCTAAGAATTTGTCCATTTCTTCCAGGTTGTCCATTTTATTGGCATAGAGTTGCTTGTAGTAGTCTCTTAGGATGCTTTGTATTTCTGTGCTGTCTGTTGTAACTTCACCTTTTTCATTTCTAATTTTATTGATTTGAGTCCTCTCCCTCTTTTTCTTGATGAGTCTGGCTAATGGTTTATCAATTTTGTTTATCTTCTCAAAGAATCAGCTTTTAGTTTTATTGATCTTTGCTGTTGTTTTCTTTGTTTCTATTTCATTTATTTCTGCTCTGATCTTTATGATTTCTTTCCTTCTGCTAACTTTGGGTTTTGTCTGTTCTTCTCACTCCAGTTCCTTTAGGTGTAAGGTTAGATTTTTTATTTGAGATACTTCTTGTTTCTTGAGGTAGGCTTGTATAGCTATAAACTTCCCTCTTAGAACTGTTTTTGCTGCATCCCATAGGTTTTGGATCATTGTGTTTTCATTGGCATTTGTCTCTAGGTATTTTTGATTTCCTCTTTGGTTTCTTCAGTCTCTTGTTTATTTAGTAATGTATTGTTTAGCCTCCATGTGTTTGTGTTTTTTACATTTTTTTCCCTGTAATTGATTTCTAATCTCATAGTGTTGTTGTCAGAAAAGATGCTTGATATTATTTCAATTTTCTTAAATTTACTGAGGCTTGATTTGTGACCCAAGATGTTATCTATCCTGGAGAATGTTCCATGCACACCTGAGAAAAAAGTGTAATCTTCTGTTTTTGGATGGAATGTCCTATAAATATCAATTAAATCTATCTGGTCTATTGTGTCATTTAAAGCTTGTGTTTCCTTATTTATTTTCATTTTGGATGATCTGTCCATTGATGTAAGTGAGGTGTTAAAGTTCCCCACTGATATTGTGTTACTGTCGATTTGCTGTTTTATAGACGTTAGCAGTTGCCTTATGTATTGAGATGCTCCTATGTTGGGTACATATATATTTATAATTGTTATACTTCTTGGATTGATCCCTTGATCATTATGTAGTGTCCTTCCTTGTCTCTTGTAACATTATTTATTTTAAAGTCTTTTCTATCTGATATAAGTATAGCTACTCCAGCTTTCTTTTGATTTCCATTTTCATGGAATATCTTTTTGCATCCCCTCACTTTCAGTCTGTATGTGTCCCTAGGTCTGAAGTGGGTCTCTTGTAACGTATATATGGGTCTTGTTTTTGTATCCATTTGGCAAGCCTGTGTCTTTTGGTTGGAACATTTAATCCATTCACGTTTAAGGTAATTTTTGATATGTATGTTCCTATGACCATTTTCTTAATTGTTTTGAGTTTGTTTTTGTAGGTCCTTTTCTTCTCTTGTGTTTCTCACTTAGAGAAGTTCCTTTAGCATTTGTTGTAGAGCTGGTTTGGTGTTGCTGAATTCTCTTAGCTTTTGCTTGTGTGTAAAGCTTTTGATTTCTCCATCAAATCTGAATGAGATCCTTGCCAGGTAGAGTAATCTTTGTTGTAGGTTCTTCCCTTTCATCACTTTAAGTATATCATGCCACTCCCTTCTGGCTTGTAGAGTTTCTGCTGAGAATTCAGCTGTTAACCTTATAGGAGTTCCCTTGTATGTTATTTGTCGTTTTTCCCTTGCTGCTTTCAATAATTTTTCTTTGTCTTTAATTTTTGCCAATTTGATTACTATGTGTCTCAGCATGTTTCTCCTTGGGTTTAATCTGTATGGGACTTGCTGCGCTTCCTGGACTTGGATGGCTATTTCCTTTCCCATGTTATGGAAATTTTCGTCTATCATCTCTTCAAATATTTTTTCTGGTCCTTCCCTCTCTCTTCTCCTTCTGGGACCCCTATAATGCGAATATTGTTGCATTTAATGTTGTCCCAGAGGTCTCTTAGGCTGTCTTCATTTCTTTTCATTCTTTTTTCTTTATACTGTTCTGCAGCAGTGAATTCCACCATTCTGTCTTCCAGGTCACTTATCCATTCTTCTCCCTCAGTTATTCTGCTATTGATTCCTTTTAGTGTAGTTTTCATTTCAGTTATTGTATTGTTCATCTCTGTTTGTTTGTTCTTTAATTCTTCTAGGTCTTTGTTAAACATTTCTTGCATGTTTTAGATCTTTGCCTCCTTTCTTTTTCTGAGGTCCTGGATCATCTTCACTATCATTATTCTGAATTCTTTTTCTGGAAGGTTGCCTATCTCCACTTCATTTAGTTGTTTTTCTGGGGTTTTATCTTGTTCCTTCATCTGATACGTAGTCCTCTGCCTTTTCTTATTGTCTATCTTTCTTTGAATGTGGTTATTGTTCCCCAGGCTGCAGTATTGTAGTTCTTCTTGCTTCTGCTGTCTGCCCTCTGGTGGATGAGGCTATCTAATGATCCTTTTAATATGCTACTGAATTCAGTTTGCTAGTATTTTATTGAGATTGTTTTATGTCTATATTCATCAATGATATTGACCTGTACTTTTCTTTTCTAGTAGTGTCTTTTTCTGATTTGGGTATCAATAAAATGCTGACCTTGTAAAATAATTTTGGGAGTATTCCCTCCTCTTTAACTTTTTGAAAGTGTTTGAGAAAGATAGTTGTTAATTTTTATTTTAATATTTAAAAAATTCATCAGTGAAACCACCTGTTTCTGTGACTTTCTCTGTTGGGAGTATCTGATTACGGATTTAATATCCCTACTGGTAACTTATTGGTCTATTCAGATTTCCTGTTTATTCCTGATCCAGTTTTTGTAAGTTGTATGTGTCTAAGAATTTTTCCATTTCTTTTAGGTTGTCCAGTTTGTTGGTGTATAGTTGTTCACAGCAGCCTCTTATGATCCTTTGAATTTCTGTGATATGCATTATAATATCTCCTTTCTCATTTACAATTTTGTTGATTTGTGCCCTTTCTCTTTTTTCCTTGGTTAGTCTAGCTAGGGGTTTGTCAGTTCTGTTTTATCTTTTTCAAAGAACCAACTCTTAGTTTGCTTAAACTTTTCTACTATTTTTTTTCTATTCTGTATTTTATTTATTTCTTCATTAATCCTTATTATTTCATTTTTTTCCCTAATTTTCAGCTCAGTTTGTTCTTTATTTAGCTCCTTCAGGAGTAAATTTAGATTGTTTTTCTGAGACTTTTCTTGCTATGAAGTTTCCTCGTAGAACTGCTTTTACTGCTTCCCACAAATTCTGGTATGTTGTGATTCATTTTTGTTTGTCTCAAGAAAGTTTTAATTTCCCTTTTAATTTCTTCTTTGGTCCATTTGTTGACCAAGAGAATGTTATTTAATTTCCATGTGTTCATGAATTTTCCAGTTTTCCTTTTGTTATTGATTTCTAGTTTCATGCCATTGTGATCAGAGAAGATACCTGGTATGATTTCAAACTTCTTGAATTGTAGATTTGATTGTAGATATTATTATTAGCAAATTAGGCATAGAAGGAACATATCTCAACATAATAAAGGCCATATATAATAAGCTGACAGCTCGTATCATACTCAGTGGAGAAAGTAGGACAGCTTTTCCTCTACAATCAGGAACAAGACAAGAGTGCCTACTCTCAGCACTCCTATTCAGCCTAATACTAGAATACCTACCTAGAGTAATCAGGCAAGGAAAAGGAAAACAAAACAAAACAAAAGGTAACAAAATTGGAAAGAAAGAAGTAAAATTGTCTCTATTTGCAGATAACATGATTTTATATATAGAAAATCCTAAATATTCAACCAAAAACTGTTAGATCTAATCAATGAATACAGTAAAGTTGCAGGATACAGAATTAACATACAAAAATCAGTATCATTTCTATACACTAACAAAGAGTTTTCTGAAAAGTAAAGAAAGAAATGTATACACTTATAATTGCATCAAAAGCAATAGGATGTTTAGGTATAAATTTAATTAAGGAGGTGAACGATCTCTACTCTGAAAACCATAAGACAATGATGAAAGAAATCAAACAAGACACAAATAAGTGGAAAACTATCCTGTGTTCATTTATTAGAATAATATATATTGTTAAGATATCAATACTACCAAATGTCACTTATAAATTCGATGCAATCTTTATCTAGACTCCAATGGCATTTTTACAGAAGTAGAAAAAATACTCCTAAGTGTTATGGACCTACAGAAGACCATGAATTGCCAAAGCAATCCTGGGAAAGAAGACCAAAGCTGGAGCATCACAGTTCCTGATTATAAGCTATACTAAAAAGCTATAGTCATCAAAACAGTACAGTACTGGCATAAAAACAGACAAAGAGAACAATGGAACAGAATTGAGAGTCTAAAAATAAAGTATATACAGTCAACTAATATTTGACAAGGGAGCCAAGAAAACTCAATGGAGAAAAGACAGTCTTTTACGTATATGGTACTGCAATAATTGGATATTCACATGTAAAAAAATGCAACTCGACCTGTGTTTTACATCACTCACAAAAAATAACTCAAAAGTGGATGAAAGACTTAAGTCTAAGACTTGAAACCATGAAACTCCTAGAAGAAAACATAGGAATAAAGCTCCTTGACGTATGTCTTCTTAATAATATTTTGGATATAACACCTAAAAGCATAAGCAACAAAATAAAAAATAAACAAGTGGGACTACCTCAAACTAAAATGCTCCTGCACAGCAAAAGAAACCATCAACAAATTTAAAAGTTAACCTAAAGAATTAGAAAGGGTATTTGCAAACCATACATCTGATACAAGATTAATATCCAAAACATATAAATAACTCATTCAACTCTATAGCAAAAAACCAAATAACCTACTTAAAAATGGGCAAACTACCTGAATAAACATTTCTCAAAAAAGCATATATAAAAGGCCAACAGGTACGTGAAAAGATGCTCAACATCACTAGTCATTAGGGAAACGCAAATTAAAACCAAAATGAGATATCACCTCACACCTGTTAGAATGGCCATCATCAAAAAGATAAGAGACAACAAATGCTGACATGCTGACATGAATGTAATGTAAAGAGACAACAAATGCTGACATGAATGTAAAGAAAAAGATAAGAGACAACAAATGCTGACATGAATGTAAAGACAACAAATGCTGACATGAATGTAAAGACAACAAATGCTGACATGAATGTCAGCAAAAATGCTGACAATGTACACTGTTGGTGGTATTGTAGATTGTTGGTGGTATTGTAAATGGAAAACAGTATTGAGGGTTCTCAAGAAATTACAACACACACACACACAATGGAATATTAATCAGCCATAAAAATGAGGAAATCCTACCATTTGCAACAACATGAACGGACATTGAGGGCATTATCCTAAATGAAATAAATCAGATAAAGACAAATACTGTATGATCTCTTGTATTTGGAATCTAAAAAAAAAAAACAAAATAAAAAAAAAATAGAGAAAGAGATCAGACTTGTGGTTACCAGAGGCAAAGTGGCCCAGGAGGGGGAATGGGGGAATGAGGGGAAGGTGGTTAAAACGTACATAAAGTACTAGGAATGTAATATACAACATGATGACTATAGCTAACAGTTGTATGATATATAAGAAAGAAAAAAAAAAAGGAGATTTTTTCCCCTTTTTTTCTTTCTTTTCTTTTTCTTGTATCTATATGAAAAGATGGATGTTAGCTGAACCTATTGTGGAAATCATTTCACAATATATGTAAACCAAACCATTGTGCTGTATACCTTAAACTTATACAGTGATGTATGTCAATTTTTCAACAAAACTGAAAAGTAATATACCTTGATCTGCATTTTATAACAAAGAGAAACCCATGATGAATAATATTTTCTCATTATGGTACTTACCTGAAAATAATTAGAACTGGTTAAAAATTGTAACCTACAAGGAATTCCAATGGTTCCAAGCAGTAAATACCTAAGCAGACATACACATGCAATCACTTGAGACATTCTATCAGACACTGCAATGAATAACTAAATGTGAATCTGCTCTGAGGATTTTCAAGTCAATGCTTAATGAAATTATTATGTTGATAAATCATATGAATTATTTAAACATACTCCTAAACACCTTTTTGTAAAGATTAAAATAAAAAACAAACATGGAATATAAGAGTATAGCTATAACCTGCATTCATTCATTTATTCAACAACATACTTGTGCACTTGCAATTGTCCAGACTTTGTGATATATTATGGATATAAATATTTGGAATAAACACAAATATACACAGTAGTTCTAAAGGTTATCAAACATAAGCAGGAAAGAGAAAAGTAAATAGACAACAATAATGTACTTAAAATAAGTGCTATGGTAGAGGAAAATTTGACTCAAAATGCAACTTTAAAACCTCCCTCCCCATCAACACTGTAATTTTATCAATACTTTGTTTATGTGCATGTGTGAAAGTAAACTAATTACAGGCTTAGATCATTCTAATTATTTTTTCAAAATTTGACTCTGTAATTATTGCATTTAATATTTATATATACATCATTATACTGTGTCCATAGATTCCTTCCATTACTCAAGGTTTGTGATTTTAAAACATTTAAGTACCTGGTTTTTCTTTATTATGTGTACCAAATTCAGAGAGAAGCAGATGACAAATTAGATAAGTCAGAATAAAAAGGGAGAACACTTTGGTGCAGTCCTAAAAGCAAGTCCAACACCCAAATATACTCACATGCATTTATATTCATATATTATACACTAGTTCTTATATACCTGCATAACACACACATACACACACACACACACACACACACACACACATATACACATGCTTTAAGCCTTCCCTTTGAAGGAAACAGATTGCTTTGCATAGATGGTGCTACCTGAATAAGCACTAAAAACCAGATTCAATGTGAGAATTAATGACTAAATAGTCAATGAAAAGAAATACTATATGCAATGATAGTATGTGTATGACACAGTGGGTCTGAGTTTCTTGGAGCAGATTCTAGAATCTAGTCAACTTAGTTAAAATATAAAAGATTTTAAAATTTATAAAAATTATCTGTGCAGAGGCTTCCCTGGTGGTGCAGTGGTTAAGAGTCCACCTGCCAATGCAGGGGACACGGGTTCGAGCCCTGGTCCGGGAAGATCCCACATGCCATGGAGCAACTAAGCTTGTGCACCACAACTACTGAGCCCACATGCCACAACTACTGAAGCCCGTGTGCCTAGAGCCTGTGCTCCGCAACAAAAGAAACCATTGCAATCAGAAGACCGCATACCACAACAAAGAGTAGCCTCCGCTCGCCACAACTAGAGAAAGCCCATGCACAGCAACAAAGACCAAACACAGCCAAAATAAATAAACAAAATAAATAAATAATTACCTGTACAAGTTGTCTATGCAATATGATCCAAATGGAATTTTATAAAAGATTAGACTGGTAACAATGTACAAGGTAGACTGGAATGACAAGCAATATTGGAATCTGGAAAACATCCCAAGACATGATATTCTAAGTGATGTATGACCATTTAGTGGCTACATTCCTGGAGTTTTAGGTGAACGTTTGGTCAATAATTCATATTTGTGCACTTAAAAACTATACATTTTTCTTGTATATTTGATTTATTTCAATACTTAATCTAAATTATAAACCAAGAATCATCATCCTGGTTGCTATTGACATTCTGGGCTGGATGCCAATAGCTAACCTCTCAATTTGTGGCAAACAAAAATGTCTTTAGACATTGTCAAATGTTGTCTAGGGGGCAAAGTATTCCCCAGTTGAGAATCTTTGCTATATTCTAAGATTTTCCTATTTTTAAAAAATTTTAACGTTTAAACTGTATATAATTCCTTTTCACAATAATGATGTATAACAAACACTCTCAATTATTTAGTGGCTTACAATAACAAATATCTGTTTTTCTCACTCAGAGATATAGGTGTCAGATGGGATTTGGCTGATCTTAGCAGGACTTGACTGGACCTGGTCAGCTTGGCTCCAGGCTATAGCTCAAGTTCCAGTATGCTCCATGTCTCTTATATCAGGGACAGACATGGGGTGTGTTCTTCTCATGCTGATGTCAGGAACTCAACAAGACTGTCCAGACATATATGCACATTTCAAGCCTCCACTTATATTTAGTCTTCTAATCTCTAGTCGTTAAAAATCAAGGCATATAACTAAGGCAAAGGTAAAGGGCAGGGAAGTCATTCTGCCTATCATGCATTTATGACAAGAATGTGAAGTAAAGACATGGAACCAACAATTCAATCTACAACATCTACTACCTAGCCAAATGATAAATAAGGCTTGGTTTGTAGGTTTAGGTTTGTAGATGTAGATACATATATTATACTAAATTGAGAGCTTCTTGGCACATAAGTGTTTAAAGAATAAATACATGAGCAAGACAATTGACATCATTATTTTACATTTTTAAATTATAAATAAGAGTTTTTAATACATAGAGTAAATAGCATTACATATATAACATTAATATCATTATATTAAAATAATATTGAATAGTTATTGATAACAAAAAATCTTAAAATGAGAGGGCATTTTGTAATTTATGTAATTTATGCATTATACACCTAAAATGTACTAATAATACTTATTTCTACTTGACATGATATTGATTCTAAAAATTATCTTGCTGGGACACTTGCATTCATGATTTTTCTTTTATTGATATTACTAAATAGAGAAGAAAATAATCTTTATAATTTTTCTACAAGTAATTTTGACTTCTGAGTACTACTTTAATGATTAATTATTACTCACAAAATCTAGCTTCTCTGTTCTTACCTCTCCTTTGTCTCCTTTTCTCAATAATTCTATAAATTCCCAACTGTGTGGAAATCAAAAGCAAGTTTTGGAATGACACCACAGCATGCTTTTATATAATAAGTAAAGATAGTGTTCAATTACAATCTAATTTCCCTTTGAAAGGGGAATTTGAATTTGAAAAATTATCTAACAAATTGAAGTGGCAAAGACTTCTTACTCTATTTTACTTCATGAGGTGAATCAAAAACGTAACCAACAAGTCTGAGCATTGTCAGTAAAATTTGTAACTGAAAACCAACTAATAACCGTAGATATTTGGTCATTTGTTCTTTCCCTAGGGTAATGTTCAAGAATATATTTGATTCACAAACCTAAATATACTGGGTACTTCATATTTTGCTTTATATAAATAAATGCATTATATATATATATATATAAGGATCACAAGTTTATGGCCAGTTCCCAGCAATAAAAATAACACTATATATTATAGACAAAGTTTTAAAACCATGTTAGATACTATTTAGAAGAGATTCACATTCCTCCTAAAAAAAAATCCATTTAATGTAGAGGACTTGAGAAAGTTGCCACAATAAAAATACGAATATTAATATATAGTTAAAGCTGTAGATAGATATGACAGATAGAAAAAGAGAGACAGAAAGGCAGAGAGACAGAGATGTTTCTTAGGCTACATCTATTCATTATCACAGCTTTCTAATATCAACATGGACTATGGATAAGAAAAAAAACTGCAATTTTTCGAGTCATTATGTGCCAAGCATATTGTTCTTCTATGACCATAACTCTGTGAAGTAGATTTCATAATTGCTGGTTTGTGTGTTTAGTTTTATATAAGAAATAAGACACAATAAAACATAATGTCCTATTTCACAAGCTAATAAAAAAGTAGTTCAAGCTTTTGTGTCCAGGTTAGTTTGCCTCCAAAGCACGTAATTATTTTTCCTATACCATGATTTCTTTTCCTACACTGATTCATTTTCTGCTTGGAATTGCTTTATATTCAACAATCTCTGTCTGCACTTTCCTCAGAGATCAGGTCTCACTTACAATTCCAAATGCTCCACTGCCTGCCATTGATCTGATTCTTTGACTTGAACCCTGAAGAATACTCTTGAATCTATATTGTCACCAGGTCTCAAATCAAATCCAAACAGATGCACAGCCCACCTAAGTTCAGGCATCTTTTTCATGAACACTAGTATAAACATCTTTTAACTGAAAAGCATTCTTCTTTTAAAACACCTACATCATTTTCTGGAAGGCCTCTAGTAAAGAGTGTGCCTTAGAACCAGTACACAGAAATTTAGTTTCCATCAACAGAAGTCCCTTCCCAGTCATAACTCCCTCTCCTAGAGCCTCCTCTTTTTGCCCTGTTTCCTTCTCAGGTATTAGATGTCCTGTCTCAGTTTGCCATCCATTTTATTTTTCTTAATATAACTAATAACTGTATCATTTATGGTTATAAATTCAATAAGGGATGGATCTCACACACACAAAATGATGTAACCAATTATTATAAATAGAAAACATTTTTCTAATTGTCACAAGCTTTTATTATATTAACTAGACTTATCCATTATTCCCAATATACTCAAATACATGCTCATATGCTTAGAAATCCTGCCACTCCTTTGATTCTATCAATCTATGTCTTTTTTCAGACTATGATATTTAGAACTCAAGCAACTTCTTGGATATATAATCAATTATGTTTCAAAATCCCCTTTATCTGACTTTAAAAATGTCAACTTTCTATACTAGTTATATTCAGTACTATCAGAAGTAATTTCCCTGAGGAAATATCGTTTAAGGAATATGTCTAGGGTCCAGGCAAAGAGGGTGTAATCATACATTTTCTAGAAGGAATTTAAGTCCTCCTTTTTTAAGAGTATGCCATTGATAGAACATGAGTTGGGTGTATAGTTTTCAGGGTCTTTCCTCTCCATCTGGTTTTAAGAGAATCCTTTTAGATTCAACATCTTGGAACACCATGTAAAATTACACAAGAGTCACTATCTTTCTGATGCATCATCCCCAAATGGCATTTATATTTATGAATTCTTAGCATGTAGACTTATCTTACAGAATTGTATACCCCAAATATTCTTTTAAGAATGAGGGCAAAACATAAACATATTTAAAATAGATAAAAGTTAAAGTTTACTACCAACGGAATTTCACTAAAGAAATTTCTAAAGTATGTACTCCAATGAGAATAAAAATAACCCCAGAGGGAAGGTGTGAAAAGCTAGACATTAAGAGTAGCAAATAGTAAATTAATAAGATATAAAACTAGACAAAAGTGTTCCAGAAACTAAAATGCTGGACATAAGTAGCATGTAATTAAGGAGGTTGATGAAATAAAAACTAAGTAACTTAAGATGTTTGAGTTATTAATATGTACAAAATTTCAAGTATGTTTAAAATTCAAGTGTAACTAATAAATAAAAGGAAATTAAACAAGCAGGATTTAGAGTAGTAGTATATTATTTTCAAACCAAAATTTAGATAACAGATGAAAAACTAAAAATAAAATATTATTAAAAATAAACAGTAAGCAAAAGACACAGAATAGCCAAAACAATATTAAAGGAGAATATAGTTGGAGACTGACACAACCCAATTTCAAAACTTACTATAAAGCTATATTCATCAAAACAATGTGGTATTGGTGAAAGAAAAGATAAATATATCAATGAAACAGAGAGCCCAGAATAGACCAGCAAAAATCTAGTCCACTGATCTTTGACAAAGGAGCAACAGCAATAAAATGGAGAAAAAAATATCTCTTCAAAAACGATGCTTGAAAACCTGAAAATTCTCATGCAAAAAAAAAAAAAGAGAATCTAGACACAAACCTTATACCTTTCACAAAAATCAACTCAAAATACATGCTAGATGTAAATGTAAAACTACAAAACTCCTGGAAGATAACATAAATTCTATTTGACCTTGTGTACGGGGGTGACTTTTTAGTTACAACACCAAAGGCAGGATCCATGAAAGAAAGAATTGATAAGTTGTACTTCACTAAAATTAAAAACTTCTGCTCTATGAAAGACACTGACTGGGAATGAAAATAAGAAGTCACAGACTGAGAGAAAATATTTGCAAAAGACACATCTGATATGGAATGTTATCTAAAATATACAAAGAACTCTTAAAACTCAGTAAGAAAATGAACATGATTAAAAACCAGGCAAAGGACTCGAACAGACACCTCACCAAAGAAGGTATAAAGATAAAAATAAGCATATGAAAAGATGTTATACATCACATGTCACCAGGGAAACATATGTTTTTGAAAAAAAGATACCCCTTACATACCTGTTATAATAGCCAAAATCCAGAACTGACACCACCAAATGTCAGCAACAGGAATGCTCATTCATAAGTGGTAGGAATGCAAAATGGTATAGCCACTTTGAAAGACAGATTGGCAGTTTCCTGCAAAACTAAACATGCTTTTACTGTAAAACCCAGTAATTTCACTCCTTGGTATTTACCCAAAGGAGTTGAAAACATGTCCACACAAAAACCTGCAAACTGATGTTCATAGCAGCTTTATTCAACGTTGCCAATACTTGGAAGCAATCAATATGCCCTCAGTCAGTGAACAGGTAAACAAACTGTGGTACATCCAGTCAATGGAATATTATTCAGTGCTAAAAAGAAAGGAGTTATTAAGTCATGAAAAGACATGGAAGAAAGTTAAATGCACATTATTAATAAAAGAAGCCACTCTGAAAAGGCTACATACTGTATGATTCCAACTATATAACATTCTGGAAAAATGAAACTATGGAGATAGTAAAAGATCAGTGGTTATGGAGGAGCGAGGGATGAGCAAAGAGGATTTTTATATTAGTGAAGCTATTCTATATGATATTATAATAGTAGGTACATGCCATTCTACATTTATCCAAACTCATAGAATTGTAATGTCAAGAGTGAACCCTAATGTAAGCAATGGATTATGGGTGACAATGAAATTTCAATGTTGATTCATCAATTATAACAAATGTAACAGTCTGGAGGTTGATAGTGGGGGAGATGGTAGGGGAGCCTGGGGTGAGGGGACAGGGAATATATGGAAACTCTCTGTATTTTCCACTTAAATTTCTTTGAACATAAAACTTCTGTAAAAATAGTCTATTAAAAAATAAATAGCAGAAAAAGGAGAAAGAGAGCACAGAAAAAGCATAACAGAGAAAGATAAAGGTTGTATTATATTAAAATATCTAAATGATTGACATCAAAATAAATGTAAACGTACTGAACTTATCAGTTGACAAATAATGTAAGAATACAATAAAAAAGGAAAATCAAACAATTTTTAAAAGAGACTCACTAAAATTTAAGGATATAATAATAAATGTTAAAGCATTGAAAACCTTGAATAAAGACAAAATGTTAAATCACCAGGATGTGCTGAAAAGAAATAGCTTCAAATTAAAGATATTGTATTAGTTTTCTATACTGTGTAACAAATTACCATAAACTTAGTTGGTTAAATAACACTCATTTATTATCTCCCAGCTTTTTAGTATAAGGAGTTTGGGCCCTGCTTATCTGGGTTCTGTTTCAGGTCTAATAAGGCTGCAAGCTGGGTGTCCTCTGGGACAGTGGTCTCACCTGAGTCTTGCGGGATTCTTCCGAGCTCATGTAGTTCTTGGTACAATTTCCTTGTAGCTATAGAATTTATTGCAGCTAGCTTCCGCAAATACAGCAATGAAGAGAGAGAGTCTGTTGTTTCAAGTCCCACCTCTAGACCCTCTGTTAAAGGGCTTAACTGATTAGGTCAAGCCTACCCAGAAAAATCTTCCTTTTGTTTAACTCAAAGTCAACTGATTAGGGACCTTGATTACATCTTCAAAATAATCTCACCTTGCTATATAGTATATGATTTATAGGAGAATTTTACAAAAATTTCAAGGAACAAATCATTTCAATCTTATGAAAATATTTGTGAATATAATAGTAGTTTATATTAGAAAATCTATTGATGTATCTCATCAGATTAATCAGCTAAAGGAGGAAACCATATGATCATCTCAAAAGATACAATAAAATGTGTGATATTAGGTAATACCCATTCGGATCAATGCAAGTCCAGTTTTTTCAGGACCTTGAAAAGTTGATTCTACATTTTACCTAGAAGTGGAAAACTCAAGAATAGCTAAGTCACTTTTTTTTTTTTTTTTTGTGGTGCACGGGCCTCTCACTGTTGGGGCCTCTCCCGTTGTGGAGCAGAGGCTCCGGATACGCAGGCTCAGTGGCCATGGCTCACGGGCCCAGCCGCCTTACGGCATGTGGGATCCTCCTGGACTGAGGCACGAACCCATGTCCCCTGCATCGGCAGGTGGACTCTCAACTGTGCCACCAGGGAAGCCTGCTAATTCACTCTTGAAGAGAATACGTTAAGTATATGTGTTGGGATAAGAGAGGGTTGATCTACCTGATATCAAAACTATATATATTATAGAGCTATAGTGATTAAAACACTGTGGTTTAATGCAGGAATAAATTTACTCATGAAATGAATAGAGAGTCCAGATATAAATTCATGCAAATATGGAAATTTGAAGTATGACAAAAGTAGCATTACAATTCACTGGGAAATTACTGGACAATTCAATAAATGGAATTAAGCTATTTTATTACTGACATGAACATAGTAGACTAACTCAATAGCTGTCCTTATTGCCTCCTAGTGTACCTTCTGTACCACAGCATCTAGAAAGCTAAAATACCAAACTTCATAAACTCTTGCAGCTAAGGTCTTAATGTGATTCATTTTTACCAAACAGTTGGTTTACATGAGATTTAAATTCAGAACCAAATGAGGTACAGAGGAAATATTTGCATTCATGGCATTGAATATGCTGGTATGTCTGTGGACCAAACAGCTCATGGGCAGCCACCTTATTCCTAGAGTGTGGCTAAGATGGTACTGCCCTGGAGCCAACATTTGTCACAGAATTTTCTTATTCTATTACTTCCTGATTGTAACAGAGGTAGCTATTTCCTCAGTTAGCCATTTATGCATTGGTTTGTTGAGAATCATCCTGGAAGCCCAGCCTAGAGCCTTTTCCTCCAACCCACCCAGGAGTTTTGGATGCACATAATTCATTGTATTACACCTCTTTTTTCTTAACATATTATGCTGACAAAGAAATCATGATCTATACAATTTTGTAAATGTGACCATATGCAGTTGGATTCCTACCTCACGATATACTAAACAAATTCCATAGAGATGAAGAAATTAAGTGTGAAAGGCAAATATTGTATAAGCATTAGAAAGAAACATAGGATAGATCCTTTATGTCCTCAAATGGCAGTGTTTTTTTTTAAAGAAAACACAAGTATTAACCATAAGAGAAAAGATTGATGAATTTACATTAAAATTAAGAACTTCATGCTGTATAAAAAATAAATTAATTAAATTGAATTTTAAAAAAAGAACTTCAGTTCATTAAAACAAACAACAACAAAAGAGTAGAATGTAAAACAAAAAAGTAAATGTAGAGTAAAATGTAAAACAAAAACTAGGAGAAAATGTTTGAAAGTCATATAAATAAAAAGGAAAAAATATCTAGATTATGTTTAAAACACCTTTTTGAAATGTGAGTAAAAGACATTTCACAGAAAACACAAATGACCAATATACATATGAAAATATGTCTAATTCATTTAGCAATTAATAAAATGCTAATCCAAATCACAGTGATTGTACCATTTTACACATAGTATATGGTTCAGACTTTAAAATCTGATATTATTTGTTGGCAAGGGTATAAAGCAAGGGAAACACTTAAATACTATTAGTAGCATAAAATGTTTGCTGGAAGGAAAGGCTAGAAAGATGAAATGAAAGAAAAATGTATTAAGAACCACAGTGTGAAAACTGTGTATATTCAGTGGGAGTTCTGAAAATGGGTTGATTGAAGAAGGCTTATTAACAAAGGAAAATTGAACTAATGGATGGCTTCCAAACTGTAGTGCATCAGCATGCTCTCATGTACTGGAGGAAAAATGAAACCAGTTGATATATTTTGTAAGGATAATTAGAATTCAGGAGCTCAGGATGAGAAAAGAAAAAGGAAAGTGAAGCTGAGCACAGATGTTTTTATAATGTTGCATTCTGGAAAATGAAGGAAGCTGAAGCAAAAGAGATAATCATGCCTCCCAATCACGTTGCCACCCAACAGGGTTGGAGAGAAGTGACCTTTGAGTAGTAATTGGAATCATCAGCATCCTGAAATATTCTGATAAGAAGTCATGTTAAGTGGAGGAGCTATTGTCAGACTATGAGGGTTTTGACCCATTTACATTTAACTTGGGGAGGGGTGTCAAGTAGAGCAACAAAGTTGGCTAAAGCTATTTCTATTTTCCATGCCCCATTCTACATCTACAAACCCACATCATGCATGTATGAGTTATGAAATTTGAATTGGGTAATTTTGGTGAGTCTACCAATGATTTAAATGCTGTAATATTTGCATTCAAAACTGGCGATGTACAGTATAAAGATGAATGATAAAATTCATGAAAATAGTTTAAAATTTTAATTTTAAATAACAAATTAAAAACTTGAGAACAAGTTAAAAGAAAACATGAAAAAGCTTTCATGAGAAAGCTTTATAGGTTATTTCCTTTCATGACACTTTTTCTTGCTTTTTGAACAAAGGGTTCCACATTTACCTGTTTCACTGGACTGTGCAAATTATATGGCTGAAGCCAGTTTTCTATAAAAGGTTCTAGGTATACACCATCAACTGCAGCATGCCTCAGCACTCACAGCAGCTAAGGAGAAGAGGTATGGCAATTGCTAAATGGCAACAGCATCTACTCCAGTCAGCTCTTTGCCCTACACAGATGAATCTACTTGCTTCACAAATTAAGTTCACTTCAAGAAGACAGAATCTCAAGGATGATGGTTGATCACAATTTCTGGAAAAATTTATCAGAGAACAAATGGTGAGGCAAACTACACCTCTTGATGCTGCAGTTCGCTTAGAGGCTTTAACGGATACTCATCATCTTCCTCTCCATCTCTCATTTTTGATTGCCCTCCCTTTCAGGTAGCATTTCTTTTCTAAGTAGTAGCCTGGATTGACCCATACCTCTACTTTGAGTCATCAGAACAAGAAGTTAAATATCATATAAACACTTTGTAGGTTGCTGTAAAAGTGGCACTTAGAGGGAACTCAAAATTGACTAGAGATGGACCTGTAGACTCGGTGGACCTGCTTTAACACAGACCTGGGCCAGGACTCCATTCATTACCCCATTCTCATGCATCAATAATCTAAGAGGTGTGCCAAGATAATGTTATTTTTTTATAGAGTATTCAGCTTTTTAATTAATTTATTTATTTGGCTGCGGTGGGTCTTCATTGCTGCGCGCCGGCTTTCTCTAGTTGCGGCGAGCGGGGGCTGCTCTTTGTTGTGGTGCGAGAGCTTCTCATTGCAGTGGCTTCTCTTGTTGTGGAGCACAGGCTCTAGGTGCACGGGCTTCAGTAGTTGTGGCATGTGGGCTCAGTAGTTGTGGCTTGCGGGCTCTAGAGCACAGGCTCAGTAGCTGTGGCTCACCATCTTAGTTGCTCCGTGGCATGTGGGATCTTCCCGGACCAGGGATCAAACCCGTGTCCCCTGCATTGGCAAGAGGATTCTTAACCACTGCGCCACCAGGGAAGTCCTGCCATGATAACGGTATGCTTCTGTCTTTGATGTAAATTCAGACTCTGTATTTGAAAGCCTTTGAAAGGTCCAGTCTTTTTATTTTCCTCAGAGAATGGTTACCTGAATAAATGGACATAGGTCCCTTTGGAGAACAACCGGGAGATTCCTACTATACATACTGCTCCTTCCTCAAGGGGATCCCAATCACTCCATTAACTAATGAATTCCAGGGGTGAAAACTTGCTTAATGCTGGAACCTGGGAAAGGGATAATGATCCTTCCATAGGGGCTGGCTGACCTAAGCCTTCTGTTCATCCATTCTTGAAAACCTTTAATTAGGCAGTACCCTTGTGGGCTGGCCATCTTTTCGTTAAGATAAGTGTGGCAGATACAGCGAATAAAAACACAGGACACCAGTTCAATTTGAATTTCAGATAAATAATGAAAATGCTTTTAGTATAAACATATTCCATGTAATATTTGGGACATACTTATACTACAATATCAAGCATTTTTCATCTGAAATTTAAATTTAACTGCGTTTTTTGTATTTTATCTGGCAATTCTCTAGGAAAACCATAGTTTGTTAGCAATTGTTTTAGATCCCCACCAGTCATATCACCCTGCCTGACATTTAGAAATTGATGGCCATTAGGATGATTATGCCTATCTTACTTCCGAATGTTACATGTTGTTACCCGGCCTTTCCCGTTTTGGGAGTCAGTGATCACAGTTATTGGCCAGAATCTCCTAACATAAGCCCCAGCCTACAGAGCCTCTTAGTGTCACTGTTGTCCCCCCTTGACTTATATATCCCTTACTGCCTTGACAAATGGAGGGTCTTTCCAAGAAACATATCCAGCTGGTAGGTCTTCTGGTCTTACATAATTAATTCACTCTAATATGACTACCTTCCTGAGTAGTTTTACCCCTTTCTCTATGGTCTTTCAGGCAGTTCTGGCATTTCTACTTCATATAATTCTGGCTGTTGTCCACCCCCCCAACCCCTTGCCCTGCAGTTTCTAAGACACATTACAGTACTGAATTAGAACTAGTCTTTCCCTCTTTGCTGCACTGGCCAGAGAGTTAAGTCTTGTTTGGGGAAAGTGTCCCCATATCACAAACACTACCATATCCAGATTTATGTTCTACCCCTGTTGATGAAATACCACCAACATGTTCTCCCAGGCGTACTCTCCCAGTTCTCATCAATAAAACAGTAATGTTCCATAGTTTATAATCCTCATCCTATAATCCTTCTCTTCTCTTCTCTCTAAGCTTTTCACCAGTTAGTCCATGCTGAAATTTGTCCCTAGTTATTTTTTGGTTGCCTATACAAGAAGCTGGAACATTCTGACTAGGAAAGCATTATTTTGTAAGGCACCTCACTGCTTCGAGCCTTCTGAAAGAACTACTGGTGAAGGAAAAGGAAGGTGGGGAGGGAGCTGCTACCCTCTGACATGAGGGAGTGGGCCACATCTAGAAGCCCAGAGTGTCAAGGGAATCTGGGTGTTCAGTGTTCTCAAGGGCATTTATTCAGATATCCCCATTTTCAGTCTCAGTCCTACTTCTTCCCTATCAGGCATAGGAGACTTGCTGGAGCTGAAAATTCAACTCTTTCTGGAGTTTTACAATTCTTAAGTGTAACTCCTAAGACTGTTCCTCAGTATGATCAGCCTCCAGCTACAGGAGATCAATATTTCTTTAAATGTGGTCATTGAGGCTTCTGATTTTCACAGTTTGTATTAAACTGGTGACTAATGATCAACTCTCTTGAAAGCATCATTGGTGCTCAGCAATACCATGCAGTTTTGCTGTCCTTATCATTAGTATGTCTCCTGCTCTTTTCCAGTGCCAGAGTTATTGCTGTTGCATGAACCAGTGCATCTTCTTCCATCTCCATCCTTTCCCAGTTCACTGGGGTAAATTCTTAATGACCAACTGCTACAGAATGCTAAGAACAATTAATATTCCACCTACCTTCAATGACAGTTTGCTCATTGTTAGGTAGCTGGCTGATGAGCCATCTTTAGAATCAACTCCTTAGTGTTCTTCCCAGGACCACTGCTGGTACCAACTCTTCAAGATTAGGAACCACAGAAGGAGAGCCAGAGTCAGGGATTCAGGTGCATGAGATTAATTAAGGCAACTCGTATCAGGAAAACCTATGAATGAGGCAAGCAAAATAGGGAAAGGGAAGGAACTGAGCAAGAGAATAGTCCCACACAAATTCTAGCCTTGATCCAACTTGTGAGCATGCTTTGCAGCATAAATCATGTTGAAGAGTCATCCTCTTGTGGCAGGGCAAATAGACCGTAGTGCCCCATATCAGTGCGTCACTGACTGCATCTGTCCCAAGCGTAAGCTGTTAACACAGCCCCTCACAGCTGGGTTGATGGGTATACCAGCTGGTAAAGTGGGTACAGACAGGACATCAGCTGCAGCTACTATAGTTGCTTTATGCAGTAAACTATAACTACATTTATACTTTAATTTATATATATATATATAGTTTGTTTGTTTTTGTTTTTGTTTTGTTTTTTGTGGTACGTGGGTCTCTCACTGCCGTGGCCCCTCCCGTCGCGGAGCACAGGCTCCGGACGCACAGGCTCAGCAGCCATGGCCCACGGGCCCAGCCGCTCGGCGGCATGTGTGATCCTCCCGGACCGGGGCACAAACCCGCGTCCCCCGCATCGGCAGGCGGACTCCCAACCACTGCGCCACCAGGGAAGCCCTAATTTATATTTTGAATGATTATCCTTACACACAAAATATGCTTACTATACCTACTTTTGCATAATGCTTTTTCTCTGTGTAAATCTTTTTTTTTTTAATCTAAGTGCCAGTTCTGCTTATCCTGCCTTCTAGATTGCACAAAATATTTTTTTCACCTACTAGTATTATCAATCTAAGATATATAGGTTGATAATACATAGCTTCTTACCTTTCAGCTGCTTCCTTTGTTCAAGAGGACAGAGTCTGGCCCTAATTAGGTTCTATCTCATCTAATATTTATCCTGGGGTCTATTTAAACTCTCACTTTCTATGTTATGCTTTAGACCAGTTATTTATTCATTTTTATTTTTCTGCATATCCGTGGCATATTTTCTGTTGGCTACCATTCTGATCCCTGTTTACTAGTCCATATCTATAGGTTATTCGTATGAATCTAATCTAAATTAATTGCTTTCTCCAACTCAAAGGTAAATAATAAACACTCTCTGCCAACCCTTTTTAACCAAGAGGGGAACATAGGCTGTAGAATAAGTGAAACAGACATTCTTCATACCTTGTTCTTCATGAATCATTATTCTTCTGGGAAGTAGCCTATTGTATGGCAGAATTATCATCAGTGTAGAAGCACAATGTGCATATATTGTGCCAGCACACCCCAGGTTTATTTAAGAACCAAAGTAACTGCTAAGATTTACATATTAAATTTAGACTGAGAGACAATATCCATGAAGGAAATATTTTAAATGACAAATGATAATACTAGTAATCAGTAAAGAGAACCTAAGATAACTGATTTACTTTTGTTTGGGTTTAATTTGGCTCACTTGTAACAGTTGTTTTCACTGATATATTTCTTCATAATGCATTTTATGTAAGTCAGTAATAATCTCACTTAGCATAGTTGACTATAATAAAAGAGAAGTCCAGTGTTATTTAACATAATTTAAATGGCATAATATCACACACTGTAGTTAAATATTACAATTAAATTGTGTATTTAACACAATTTATCCAAATAATTTACCTTTTTATGTTGAAAATACAAATCTGCCTGAAACATGTTGATCTCTTCATCTATTTTTTATTGTTGATTCTCTCTTCTCTTTATCTTTCTAATTGTGCATTTAATGCCATATCATACCTCTGAAAATAGCCATTAGAAAATAAACTACGTAGAATATGTCTTTTGTGCCCCAAGCATCTGGGATATTTTTATGAGCATTTATCAAAACCATACCTGTGCAAATTAAGTTTAATGAAATCCTCAAGATGCTAAATATCTCCAAGAACATAAAAGTGTATATTGGCCCAAATGAACAGATAAAATGAAGAGTTTATTTTCTCACAATCTCTGTTATGCAGCTAAATGAAAAATTCTAAATTTTAATAAGATTAAGTCAAAACAAATTCTACCTGTTTCTACATCGAATGAAAATATCTCCGTAATACTGAGAACTTTTAAATAAAGAACTAGATGTTCAGGGGACTTCCCTGGTTGTCCAGTGGGTAAGACTCCATGCTCCCAATGCAGGGGGCCTGGGTTTGATCCCTGGTCGGGGAATTAGATCCCGCATGTGGGCCGCAACTAAGAAGTCTGCATGCCACAACTAAAGATCCCACGTGTGCAACTAAGACCTGGCATGGCCAAAATAAATAAATAAAATAATGAAAGAAAGAAGAGAAAGAAAAGAAAGAAAGAAAGAAAGAGAAAGAAAGAAAGAGAGTTCCTTAAAAAAAAAATGTAGTTCAAATCAGCCATATGATTTTAAGAATTAATATTTCCAGGGCAACTAGGTAGTTTATTCAAGGGAACCTATTACATGTGATTCAATACTATTAGACAATTCCCTCCAAGAACTCTGAGAATCATTAAATATCTGAGATAATATTTAAAATTTCCTACCTGTTCTAAAAGAACCTTTTCTTCCCTACCTTAGACTACTAGGTATATTACCCTCTGCTTTATGAAGGAGAGGATAAGTATGGCATAAGAACCAAAAGGTGGAAGATACATAATAAGTATGACTTAGGTTTAAAAAAGGGAAAGTTTTAGATAAAAACAACCATTATTAGTTTTATTGTCCCTGGAGAAAAGCCAAAATAAAAGTCATCAAGAACTGGTTACAAGGGGTTACTGATCAAGGGAGAAGGAGCAGCAAGAGATTAAGAGATGAAAAACCTTTATCTTAATAACCACCGTTCATTGTCACTAGTAGGAAACCATAGAGAATATAAGTCAGTGCTCAGTTATCATCCATTGGGACTATCAGTTAAATGCAATCAGCATATGTTCAGTTAAGTGTAAAGCAAGAGCAGGGATTAATCAGTTTTTGTGGATCCTTATGTTTATACTGCATTGTTGTCCACCTTCACCCCCAATTTTTCTTAAAGAAAAATAATATGTGAACATGTTACTAGGGCCTCTCTCAGCAGCTTTTAGGGACTTATGCTAGTGAGCCTCCCTGAATGTTAATATGTCCATTAGCTTTATGGTAAAATCACCTCTGTGCCAGAGTGATGGCCATCTCTTCACCCAGATTGTGCCCAGTTCCTACCACAACATGGAACGCCAATTAAGGATCTAGGACACACATAAGAATTTCTTTTCATCCATGAGTAAAAAATGGGAGCAATGGAACCAAAGAACAGTGACGGTGGTGAGAAGGTAGCCCTATCTATGCAAGAAAGAACCAGCTAGAGACCTCTCACTTTGACCCTAAGTCAGGATAGTGTTGAAATACAAGATCTTTGTTTTGAGTAAAGTGTCTTCTGGGTCCATAAAAGAAACTATGGAACAAAATTAGAGAAAGAGGGAAAAAGTGAACCATTCAATTATATGTGTGAATAGCAATGGTATTAGTTGTCTTATCAGATAAATAAGAAATGTAAACTGACTTTTCTTATTTAAATATTTGTGATTATATTAAGAATTTCTTATACAATTGCATTCTATGTAATCAGTGAACCAAAGGAATCATTAATTGGTCAAATTAATAAGAGCATATAGAATTTCAGAGCTGGGTGTTGTCTTAGAGATTGTCAAAACCAACTCATGCATTGCCTAGTTGAGGAAACTAGAGGTCTAGAGAGGTTTAGTGACTGAATAAAGGTCTTACAGTCAGAGAGAAGCAAAATTAGGATTAGAACTGAGGTCTTCACTTCAAAACAAGTAACCTGTGTAGATTACAATATGTAAATTCTAATTAAAGGCACATTTTCTATGATTTCTGAGCTCTCTCCCTTCTCAACTTCTAATAAAATAAAAATACATGAACAGAAATTGACCACAGGAAAGACAGAGTAATAAATTGAAAGAAAACCTGAATTAGAGTCTTGGCTCTGCCAAGTGACAATGAAAAGGTCAGACATACAGGTACTAAATTTTTTTTATCTTACCTATACAATCAAAGCAAAATATTTTCCTTGTAGGTGTCCCAAAGCTCTTCTAAGAGTTAAATTAAATAGCTGTGAAAATACTTTGTAAACTGTGAATCCAGTTATAGAATTGTAAAAAATTTATGAGAAATGATATACTGGGACTTGGCAGCCATACAATTTAGGCACCTTCACTTTTTTTTTATTTGCCTTAACTCAACAAACTGTCATCTTTTATTATATAAAAACAAATTCACAATAAGAAAAGAAACA
Organism: Globicephala melas; assembly: GCF_963455315.2. Classification (NCBI taxonomy): domain Eukaryota; kingdom Metazoa; phylum Chordata; class Mammalia; order Artiodactyla; family Delphinidae; genus Globicephala; species Globicephala melas. Next base: position 37,489,863 of record NC_083317.1, read on the forward strand.
ACCTGATTTAAAAAATTGACCAAAGACCTTAACAGACACTTCACCAAAGAAGATATACAGATGGCAAATAAGCATATGAAAATGTGTTCCACATCATACATCATCAGGGAAATGCAAATTAAACAACAATGAGATACCACTACACACCTGTTAGAATGGCCAAAATCTGGAACACTGATAACACCAAATGCTGGTGAGGATGTAGAGCAAGAGGAATTAGCATACATTGCTGGTGGGAACGCAAAATGACACAGCCACTTTGGAAGACAGTTCAGTGGCTTCTTACAAAACTAAGTATACTCTTACTATCTGATCCAGCAATTATGCTCCTTGATATTTTCCCAAAGGAGTGGAAAACTAATGTCCACATAAAAACCTGCACACAGATGTTTATAGCAACTTTATTCATAATTTATTCATAATTGCCAAAACTTGGCAGCAACCAAGATGTCCTTTAGTAGTTGAATGGATAAACTGTGATATATCCAAACAATGGCATATTATTCAGCACTAAAATGAAATGAGCCATCAAGCCATGAAAAGACATGGAGGAACTTTATTTATTTATTATTTATTTAGCTGCACCAGGTTTTAGTTGCCGCACATGCAGGATCTCCATTGCAGCATGTGAGACCTTAGGTGTGGCATGCGGACTTCTTAGTTTCTGCATGAGGACTCTTAGTTGCGGCATGCGAACTGTTAGTTGTGGCATGCATGTGGGATCTAGTTCCCCAAGCAGGGATCAAACCTGAGCCCCCTGCATTGGGAGCATGGAGTCTTACCCACTGGACCACCAGAGAAGTCCCACATGGAGGAGATTTAAATGAATATTAGTAAGTGAAAGAAACTAACCTGAAAAGGCTATATGATTACAACTGTATGACATTCTGGAAAAGGCAAAACTATACAATCAAATATTAATGGTTGCTAGGGGTGGGACAGATGAATAGAGGGAGCACACGGTATTTTTATGGCAAAAAATGTTATAATTATGGCCATATATCACATACATTTGTCCAAATCCACTGAATGTGCAATGTAAAGAGTGAACCCTAAGGTAAACTATGGACTTTAGGTGATTACAATGTGTAAAGGTGGGTCCATCTTTGGTAAAAAAAAATTGTACCATTCTCATGAGTGATGTTGATAATGGGGAAACTATGTATGTGCTTGGGCAAGAGATGTATGGAAATCTGTGTACCTCCTTCTCAATTTTGTTGTAAACCTGTACTGCTCTAAAAAAGTAATGTCTTAAAAAATTCAAAGCATATTATAGTCCTTTAAGTGACTATTGAATAGAATCCAAAATAAAACTTAAATGGGTTTGCAACAGCAATATGTATAGTTCTTGCTCTAATTATCCTCAGTGACTTTTTCAAATCTTATTCCCTTTCCTCCTTCCAATCCCTCTCAGTAAATACCTCAATATGCAATTCATTTAATAAAGGTAATCCATAAAATTGACCTTCCAGTTTGTGTCACTAATTTATGAGTTTCTTTGCATTTCTACCTACCCTTTCCTCTTTCTCTTTGGTTATAATGGATAAAGGTGTTCTTCCTCCTTTCTAATATTCATCCCTCTACTTATGCTTCAGATTATACCTCTCTCCTCTTGTACAATGTCATCTTTCTGAAAAAGGCTGTGTATACTCACTGTCTCCACCTCTCCACTGCCCATTTATACCTCAGCTCACTTCAATCTATCTACAGTCCCCATAACTTTACTAAACAACTCTCTCCATTATGACCAATCCTTGCTGGTAACACAGGGACAGTCATCAGTCTTTATTTTATCTGATCTCCCCAATAATTGCTTCCTTTTCTTAGAACATTTTCTTCCTCTCTGGTCACTCCTCCACAGCATTTTTTAATCTACCTTTTCCAAGTTTCTGCCTTAACCTCTTTTTCTTTTTCTCATGCTAGTCATGCTTTCTAGGCTTTCTCACCCTCCTCCATTTTTTCAAGTGCCACCTGTATGTTGTTGATGTCTCCCAAACCTGGATCTCCATCCTAGAACTGCTTGATGTTGGAACATGATCCGTATTTCAGTTATATTTTGAAATATCTTTGACTCTGCTACTGGCATCTCAGAATTTCTAAAAATGAAGGCTTCATTCAGTTTCAAACCTATTCTTCATTCTGTTCCCTGTCTTGAAAAATGACACAAATTTCCACCAAATTACCAAAGACAAAAATCTTCATATCATCCCTTACTCTTTCTCTCCCATATTCCCCATATCCATTCAATCACAAATTCCCTGGATTTTACATCCATATACATTTTATTTCTAATCACTTCTCTCTATTTACACTGAAACTAATAGTAATTCACACCAAATTATTTCTCACCTGGATAATTACATCTACTTCCTTACTCCTTACTTCCTTCTCCTAACTTAACCCTCCTCTAATCAATTCTCCATGTTCCAGGATGAATTTTACTTCTTTTTTTTTTCCAGAGACAGAAGGATTTATTACTTGCAGCAAGTAAGGAGAACACTTGCTTTCCCAAAGCAATGTCTCTCTGAATTATATTTCTAACATGGAAATAATATTTTTCTTTAAGTCCAAAATTTATCAGTGAATTCTCATGCCTTTTTGTGTAATTTTAAACTTCTTAATTTGTTCTGCAAGATTCTTCATCAACTGGCTTCTGAGACTATCTCTAACAGTAGCAAACTTTCACTTCCACAAAAGTACATATTCTACTTGACTCTAAATGTACAATTTTCCTGAAATACTCCTCATAAATCCTCTTGGTCCATGGCTTATTTCCAGCTGACTAATTCCAATTCTTCATTCAATTTAGACATCTTTTTAAAGGATGAGTTTTCTGATTTTTAAAATCTTTTCCAAAGTGCTCTCTGGAGCAAACTTTACTTTCCTCACTAAAGCACTTCTTACGTTGTCTTTTATTTGCCTGTGTGATTGTCTGTATCCATTATTAGAATTTTGGTAGGATGCATATCTGTCACATTTACCATTTATTAGAACCAATTCTAGCAAGTAGAAGGTAATCAATAAACATTTGTAGAACACAAAAGGTATCTATGAAGACAAAATAGTACTATCAAATTCCCAAGGTTATTAGCAAAACAGAAGGAAAACATTAATTATCATAGACCCACATAGAGATATGTGTGTATGATTTAAACTAAAATGTTCAGTTTCAATTGAAATACATGTAGAACCCATCTAAATTAGATTTAGTGTTGATCATGAGCATTTGGAATTACAGATAAAATAATAACATGAGCACTGGTGTCTATCTGCTCTTTCTCGTAACCCCATGAAAATGACCAATAAAAAATAGAGGAAATTCTCCATTGATGTTAGAAATGAGCTAAAATTATACAGTCCATATTGCAGTAAATAACTGTAGAGAGTGCTGCTATATTGGCACTTTCATAACTGGGAAGAATGAATATTAGTACAAATGTCAAAGCCATAAAAATGTTCACACTTTTTGACACAGTCATTCCAAATCTAAGAAGATATATTAAGAATATTATGAGAGATATGTGCAAAGATTTACATGTAAAGATATTCTGTCTTACATAAGGTTTTTTCAAAGCCAACCCTAAATCTGAGAATTTATCTGCAAATGGTTAATTGAGAAAGTGCTCCCAGGAGAAACCAGTAAGGAAGTGGATTCATAGGACAGGGAAAGGGAAATAAATCAAGCAAAACAAGATTTCAGGCAACACACAAGCTTTAAATTAATCCCACAAGACTGTTCTAGACTAGAATCTACAGTACGGATAAAGGTTGTCTCAATTTGATGGAAGAGAACTGGACTGTTATACTTTAGCACCCTGTACTATATGAGGGCATAATCTACTAGACCCATTCTCCTTTCTGCTTGCAGACAAATATCTCCTATACCTTATGAAAATCTTTCAAGAGATTTTTTAACAGTAGGTCATTAGAAGCCAAAGAAAATAAGTTTTGGAATGGGGTTATGGGCATGCAAAAATAATAAGTGATACCTGAAGGGATCTCTAGGTGGAATGTAAACAATGACTGAATATAAACATTGAAGTGTTTTTTAAATGATAGTGAAATGTAGAAATGTAAGTGAATAACAGTGAATTGATGGTTATATAAAAAATTCATGTGAGGAATTGCTAGGCAGTCTGTTAAATCATGTTTCTGCTTTTAATAATATTTAATGATATGGGATGCTTATTTAATTTTATGAAATAAGAGAAAGTTAAAAAGAAAAATGTTATAAACAGTACAGTCTCCAAATGTCCAAAGTATAACATACATGTGTATGTATGTGACTGTGTATTATGTTCATGTGTGCATTATACCTATTAGAATGTACGATATGTAATAGATATAACACACACAAATTTAGCTTATGAAAGCCTACATTTTAAAGTACAAAATTTAAATTTCTAAAATCAGAAAATAAGAACATAAGATAATTATGGCTCACATAAAAAAATAAAATAATATAAACCTATCTATATGAAGACCTTGTTTGACCCAAGTAAATATAGTAAATGGAAGGCCAAATAGCAAACACTGAAGCACATAGAGAGCCAGACTGTATTGGTTCAAATCTCTACTCTGCCATTTAATATCTGTATTCCCTTGAGCACTAACTTCACTTTTGTGAATCTCAGCCTTCTTATCTGTAAAATAGGGGAAATAGTAGTACATATTTTAGAGCATTTATGTGAGAAATAAAGGAGCTCCACAGGAAAATTACTTGGAATCATGGTTAACAGATAGAAATCACTCAATATATGATAGAAATTATTATTAATACATAAGTAATATCTAATTTTTTACTGTATATCTACTCAGTCATAAGTAAAAGAAACATTTTTTTTCACAGCCAGACAGGCAAGCAGTCAAAAAAGCAGATAATAGTGACCATATAAAATTTGACTATTTTTAGGCAATAATTAGAAAAATACAGAATTCTTGCCTCTGGTCAGTGCTAATATGGAAAGGCTTCCCCAAAGTAATGAGTTTTGTGGAAACAAAGATTCTTAAAAGAAATATGAAAGGAGAATGTTTATGTGGGTGGGAAGCGTGGTAATTTAATGTTCTGTGGTAAAATGTCAAGTGTTTGGCTGGGGACAGCAGTTGTAAAAATCTAGAAAGGTAGAAAAATGCCAGAAAGGTAGAAAAATGCTTATAGAAAAAAACAGATAATCCCACAAAATTGTCTAATAAGAGATTCTGACCCAAATGGCAAAAGTTCACCATTAGGTAAAGGTGTTCATTAGGGAATCAGTAGGTGACTCACTGAGGGGGAAAAAAAAAAAAACTTTCAATTTTCAATTTGCATCTGTCCTCACACTTTTTTGAATACCTGTTAATTAATAATTTGTAGACATGGTATTTTAATTCTTTTGTGCTTTCTCTTCCCTGTTATAGTTTTTGCCTGTAGTACTGACTAGATCTCTGATCTAATATTCCAGTTTTCTCCTTTGAATTTTTATGTACAATTACATAACTTTTCTTATCTTACTGTAGTTTAATAGAATACATAAAGCAGACTTAAGTGGGCCTACTACCTTTGTAGTACTCAAATGAACATAATAATACATACATCTTTAGCAGTTTGTATTTTTAAAGCTCAAGCAAAAATTTTCCTTAAAGAATTTGTAAGGAAGTCTTAAAGAATTTAAACCTACAATCAAGGTGAAACAGAATACTTCCATTAGAAACAATGACAAACAATAAATGGAAGTAAATCAATATGGTGGAGTGAAAAGAACCTTGATCTGGGATTGAGTTTTGAGTTTGCAGTTTATGACCTGCATAATCAACAACACTTTACAGTTTCCTGAGTGAGGATATTGATCTAGATGATCTAACGTTCCTTTCCATTCTTTATTGCATAACATTTATCTAGCTTATAATTTTTCTTGTTTATGTGTTTTTGTTATAGAAATATAAGTTCCAAGTTGTCAAAACATTGTCTTATTCATACTGAACTATCAGAAATATGATAAATCCTCAATAAATATTTAATAAATTAATTATGTCCAGGAATGTGACAAGTTAAGTATTCAGACATATTTTCCAGCTGAAAATAACCAAAAAGCTGAAAAAAAAAAACTTTCTTGTTAAATTAACTGAAGAATTGAAAGATAGTAAAGAAATATCAGGCCAAATTCTGACTGAAGGCTGGAATCCAGGGATATAAGTTGATCACTGAAGGCCCTTTTGCCCAAAGGGCATCTGCCAGACTGAAAATTTGAACTATGGTTTTCAGACAATGTTTAGGTCTTATAGAGAAAGAGAAAATGCCAAGGCTTATGCAAGTTTTAGAGTAATATATCAAACACTCCTGTGATAAAATGCAGAACCCAAAGTCAGCACCATCAGTTTAATTGTGAATCAGAAATAAATATGCCCTACTTACATGGCACAGTAACATAAAAGAATTTCTTTGACAGTAAATATAAAATGGGACAAAAATTTATATGAATTACATAATTTAAATAAATCTAGAATAATCTGTCATTATATTTGCAGATTTGCAAAATCACATCATCATCATGGTCAAAAATAAAACAAAACAAAAGAAAATTCAAGGTGCAAATTTAACTTAAAATTATTCCTGCTTTGCATTGCCACCAAGTGGCTAGCAGAAGCAAACACAAATACCTTCAACCAAGAAAAAAAGTTTCCCAAGAAAAATAATCAAATCAAATTGAAAAATAAAACATGTAAACATGGAATCATGAGATAGAATCAGAAGAAAGAACAGAGAACAGAAATAGACCTGTATAATTTTCAATATTAGAATTTCCAGAAGAGATTAGAAATAAGTTTGCTTCCTGTGTTACAAGGAACAAAATATGTAAATAATTGTAAACCTTTATTAGAATACCAAAGTCAGATTCAAATGCAATCAAATCAAAATCCTAGGAAAAAAGTAATAATAAGAAACAAAAGCATTATGAATATCTTTAGCAAGCATATAGACATAGCTAAAAAGAGAATTGGTCAACTGACTGCTAAATCAAAGTGTCCCCAGTTCAGCATATAAAAATAATAATTATAAAATAAGAAATAGCTATTAACACATATATTGGTTTTCTGTTGCTGCCATAGCAAATTACCACAATTAAGCAGCTTACAAAACACAGGTTTTACCTTTCAGTTCTGTAGGTTGAAAGTCAAGTAAAAATCCAATGCTATTAATCCAATGCTATTTAATCCAATGCTATTGGATTAAAATCAAGGTATAGGCAGGCTGCATTTATTTCTGGAAGTTGATAAGGAGAATCTATTTTCTGCTCATTTGGGTTTTTCTTGGTAAAATTCAGTTCCTTGTTGTTATGGGACTAAGGTTCCTGTTTTCTTGCTGGTTGTAAACTGAGGGTTTTTTACATCTGCTGGATGCTGCCATATTCCTTGGTTTGTAAGCCCCTCCCTACATCTTCAAACCCAGCAACTATGGGGAAGCCTTCTCAAGTTGTATTTCTCCGACATTTTATTTTGTTGTCTTCCAATTTCAAGGACTCATGCAATTAAATTAAGCCCTGTAATTAAATTATTCTGTTAATCCAGGATAGTCTTCCCATCTCAAGACCTTAACTTAATTACATTTGCCAAGTCTCTTTTGTTATGAGTGATAACATATTCACAGGTTCTCAGGATTGAGATATGGACATATTTGAATGACCATTATTCTATTTCTTGCAACATACAACAAATATAGAATTAGAAGTTCAACATAACCAGAATTCCATAAAAAGGAGAAAGAATATAAAACAAAACATATGTGAGGATACAACGGCTTGAAATTTGTCCAAAATGATGAAAACCACTAATCCACAAAAAGCTCTAGGAATCTCAAGCAGGGTAAATAAATAGAAATTATCATCTTATCATATGCAGAATACCAAAATGTAGAGAACAATTTTTTGCTTAAAGGAGCCAGAAAAAATTCTTATTACCCTCAAATTAGTAACTTTTATGCTGATACTTGACTTATAAATATAAATAATAAAAGTGAAGAGTTAGTGGGCCTATTTTTCAATACGCTGAGAGAAAATTACTACTGACATAGGTTTATATACACAACTAATGCATTGAAGAAGTTTAAGGTATACAACAATTTTAGATATACAGAATGTTTACATACATGCCAAAAAAAAAAAAAATCAAGCCTTTCCACAAAGAAATTCCCAGATGCAGATGACTTCACTGGTGAATTATATCCAATACTTAAGGAATAATATCAATAGTACTAGTCTTATATAAACTCTTTCAGAAAATACAGGAAGAGGGAGTAATTCTCAACTTGGCTTTGAGGGCTTGCATGGACCTGATACTAAAACCTGGCAACTATTATACAGCAAAAGAAACACACAAGTCAATATCACTCATATACAGTATGCAGGACTTCCTTAATGAGTATCAGCAAAGTGAGGTCAGAAATGTATAACAAGAAAAATGTATCATGACCAATTGAGTACATCACAAGAATGCACTTAAAAATTTACCAATGATATAGGTCAATATAAAAAAGTAAAATAATATATCATCTTAATAGATGCTGAGAAAGCATTTGACAACATTTAGCATATATATATGATTAAAAACTCCCAGCAAACTATGAATAGAAGGGAACTTCCTCTTTCCTCAATCTGATAAAGGGCATCTATGAAAAAAAATTCATGGCTAACACCAAAATTAATGATAAAATGTTGAACACTTTCCACTAAGATAGGGAATATCATAAAGGTGTCCTATCAAAGTATTTGTATTTGACAGTGTATTGGAGATTCTAGCTGGAGCACGAGGAAGGAAAGGAAACAAGAATCATAAATATTGTAGAAGAAGTAAACTAAATTTATCAAGAGGTGAAAAGATTGTGAATAAAAAAACCCAAAGTAGTCCTCAAGCACCTACTAGAACTAATAAGTGCAATATTGTAAGATAAAAAAAATAGAAAAAATAATTATATTTCTATACAATAACAACCAAAAACTGGAAAATAAAGTTGTAAAAAGTATCATTTAGAATAGTACAAAAATTCTTAGGAATCAATTTTAAAATGATGTGTCAACTATATACTAAAGACTATAAAATAATTTTAGTATAAATTAAAGAACTAAATCAATAGATATTAAATGTTCATGGATTAGAAGATTCAATATTGCCAAGAGCTCAGTTCTCTTTAAAATGATTCAATGTATCCTACTCAACCTTTCTTCAAGCTTGTATGAGGAAATTGACAAAGTGATTTTAAAATTTATATGGAAATACAAAGGACCTCTTGAGCCCATATTCTTTATTCAGTAACTCAAGTAATCCAGGAAGCAATGATCTTTTGACACTGACTTCAAAACAGGAATGCTTTCCCATAGCAGTGACAGGAGAGAAGAGATCATTTGCCTATAATTATATGCTTCAGTCTGAAAGTCATATTGATTATGCTTATAGCCCCTTGGCCAGAAGTGTCATATGGCCCAACTTATTTTCAAAGACTCAGGGAAATGTAACATTCTCCTGTAACACTCTTGTGACTGAAAGAAAAGAAAAATAGAAATTGATGAACATTAGAAATCTACCATTGTGACCTTAAGAAAAGCATGGACGTTTGTACATAGTCTATCATACAGAGTGAAGTAAGTCAGAAAGAGAAAAACAAATATTGTATATTAACGCATATATGTGGAGTCTAGAAAAATGGTACAGGTGAACCTATTTGCAGGATAGGAATAGAGACACAGACATAGAGATTGGAGGTGTGGACACAGGGGCAGGGAAAGGGGGGTGGGGTGAATTGGGAGATTGGGATTGACATGTATACACTGCCGTGTGTAAAACAGATAGCCAGTGGGAGCCTGCTGTATAGCGCAGGGAGCTTAGCTCGGTGTTCTGTGGTGACCTAGATGGCTGGAGTGGCAGGGTGGAGGTCCAAGAGGGAAGGGATATATGTATACTTCATTGTACAGCAGAAGCACAACATTGTAAAGCAACTATACCCCAATAAAAAAGACATGAACATAAACATCCACAGCAACATTCTTTATAATAATATTTCTGAGGAGAGTTTGTCAAAAATAATCAGCAGCAACTATTTAAATCACAGATGCCAGAGGCAACAATAATAATTGGGGCAAACAAGCAGCCCAAAAACACTTAAAAGGAAAAGCTAGGGGGAATTCCCTGGCTGTTCAGTGGTTAAGACTCTGTGCTTCCATTGCAGGGGGCACAGATTCGATCCCTGGTGGGGGAACTAAGATCCCACAAGCCACACAGTACAGCCAATAAATGAATAAACAAACAAACAAATAATTAAATAAAGTAAAATAAAATAAAAATTTTAAAATTAAAAAGAAAAAAGGAAAAGCTAGGAATGGGATGGCCTTTGGAAGCTTTAAATTGATCTGACATATTCCTGGGAATCTAGATGCCTTGCACATGTGTAGGGTTGTGCCCATGCCTACACTGTGCCTAGGAAAGGCCTGAAAAGGCCTTTATCTGATTTTGAGGGTCTACACAAACAAGAGGTAAAGGCTAAGGCAAAGTTGTAAACTATCTACCTAAGGATTGAATATATACCCCAGTATATATACAGAGCTCATTGGCAAAGTTTGGAGACTCACTTATTCATAGGATTTAAGAGAATCTCTGTCCAGTCATTAGCTAACCACTAAGATAAGAGAACAAATACTTCAGTGGTCACACATAACAAGGAATGGAGTGTACAGAATTTGTTCAGGAAAGTGCCTAAACAAGCAAAGAGCAAAAACAATAGCACAAGTAACAATAACAAAGATATGAAAATTACTAAAAAGAACCACATAGAAATCAAAAGTTGAAATATATAATATCTGAAATTTTAAAATCACTAGAAGTTTTAATAGCATATTTGAGCTGGCAAAATATAGATACAATGATATTGAAGATAGATCAATTGAGAATATCCAGTCTGAGAAACACAAAGAAAAAATAATACAAGAAAAATGAACAAAGCCTAAGAGACCTGTGGGCCATCATCAAGCACACAACCATATGCATAATGAAAGTCCCAGAAAAGGAGAGAAAGAAAGAAACAAAAAATATTTTAAGAAATAATGGCCAAAATATTTTCAATTTTGATGAGAAATATCTAAGAAGTTCAATGAACTCCAAGTAAAACTTGAAAAATTTAAAGAGATCCACACCTAGGCCTCATATTGTAACTATTGAAAGACAAGGAGAAATTGTGAAAAGAGCAAAAGACAAATGACTCCTCACATATAAGAATGACTTAGCACATATAAGAATGACTCATCTCATCTTATTGACTCATCCTAAATAAGATGAATAGTTGATTTCTAATCAGAATCCAAAGGAAGCCAGAAAGCAGTGAGATGATATAGTCAGAGTACTGAAAGAAAAAAACTGTCAACCAAGAATTCTATATTTAACAAAACTATCCTTCAAAAATGAGAGAAAAATTAAGAAATTCTCAGATAAACAAATGTGTCCCTAACAGACATGCCCTGCAAGAAATACTATATACTTTTATACTGAAATGAGAGGATACCAAAAAGTAACACAAGTCCATATGAAGAAATAGAGTACTGATAAAGGTCACTACACAGCTAAATAATAAAAGATAGTATAAATTATTTTTTTTATTTGTAATTATTTTTCTCTTGTCTGATTTAAAAGACACCTGCCAAGCAATAAATGTAAATATGTGTTGATAGGTATGTAATATATAACTATGTAATTTTATGATAACAGCACAAAGTAGGGGAAGGAATATAATATAGGAGCAGAGTTTTTGGATACTATTGAAATAGAGTTGGTATTAATCGAAAATAGACTGTTTTATTTAAATTGTTAAGTAGACCACTTGGAAAATACTAGGGCAAGCACTAAGAAAATAGCTGAAACACATGTAGTAAGAGATGACAAGTGAATTAAAATGATACACAGGAAAATATATTTTTTAACACAAAATAAAGCAGTATTGGAGGAATTGAGGAATCAAAAAGACATAAACCATATAGCAATATGGTACATGTAAATCCTACCTTATTGGTAATTACATTAAGTGTAAACGGATTTAACACACCAATAAAAAGACAAAGATTGGAAGAATGGCTAAAAAATTCTGATCCAATTACATATTGTCTGCAAGAGGCACACTTTATATTCCATAATACAAGAATAAGTTGAAAGTAAAAGATACAAATAGTTTGTAAGTAAAAGAATAGAACAAATATACAATGCACATAATAACCAAAAAGACCTGAGTGGAAATACTAATATCAGAAAAATAGATTTCAAGAGAAAATTGTTGCTAGAGACAAAGGAGAACATTTTATAAAGATAAAAGGGTCAAACCACCAAGAGGACACAAGAATTATAAACATATCTACACCTAACAACAAGCCCCAAAATGTATTAAAAACTGACAGAACTGAGAAGAATAAATAACTCATCATAACAATAGTAGACTTCAATACAACACTCTCAATAATTGAAAACAAAAAACAACTTGAGAAGAGATCAGCATGGAAATAGAAGACTTGAAACACTCTACAAACTAAATCTAAACAACATCTGTAGAATACTCCATCCAATAACAACAGAACATACATTCTTCTCAAGTTTGCATGGGCATTCACCTGGATTGACATATATTAAACAATAAAACAAACCTCACTAAATTAAAAAGGATTGAGATTATAACAAAATATGTTCTTTGACCCAAATGGAATTAAATTAAAAATTAAAAACAGGTAAATTTTGAAAATGAATAAGTATATGGAAATTAAACAGTACTCTTCTACATAACCAATTGGTCAAAAAAAATTACAATGGAAATTTTAAGATACTTTGAAAAGAATAAGAAAGAGAAATACAATATACAAAACTTATGAGATATAGCTAAAGTAGTGCTTTGAGGGAAATGTATACCTGAAAAATTTTGTATTCAAAAAAAAAAAAAAAAGAAAGAAAGAAAGAGAAATTTCAAATCAATAACCTAACCTTCCATCTTAGGAAACTAAAAATGTGTGTAAACTAAATGCAAAAAAAGCAGATGAAAGGAAATAATACAAATTAGAAAATAAATGAAAAAGAGACTAGAAGAGATAAACACAAAATTAGTTCTTTGAAAGAAAAAAACTAAGCTTGACTTACCCAGAAAATAGAGAGAGATTTGTTTTTAAACATTTTTATTGAAGTATAGTTGATTTACGATATTATTTTAGTTTCTGATGTACAACATGGTGATTCAGTAATTTTATAGATTATACTCCATTTAAAGTTATTACAAAATATAGCTATATTTCCCTGTGCTGTACAAAATAACATTGTTGCTTATATATTTTATACATAGTAGTCTATATGGTACCTCTATCTTGTCCTTCCCACCCTTCCTTCTCCCTAGTGGTAACCACAAGTTTGTTCTTTATATCAGTGAGTCTGTTTCTGTTTTGTTATATATATCCATTTGTTTTATTTTTTAGATTCCACACATAAGTGATAACATAGAGTATTTGTCTTTGTCTGACTGATTTCACTAAATATAGTATTCTCTAGGTCCATCCACTCATTACAAACAGCACAATTTTATTATTTTTTATGGCTAATATTCCATTGTATACATATACCACATCTTCTTTATCTATTTACCTGTTGAAGGACACTTAGGTTGCCTCCATATCTTGGGCTATTATAAATACTGCTGTTGTGAACATTTGGGTGCATGTATCTTTTCAAATTAGTGTTTGAATATATAGCCAGGTGTGGGAGTGCTGGATCATGTGGTAGTTCTATTTTTAGTTTTTTGATGAACCTCCATACTGTTTTCCATAGTGGCTGAACCAACTTACATTTCAAACAACAGTGTAGAAGTGTTCCCTTTTCTTCACATCCTAGCCAAATTTTACTTTATTTGTGATCTTTTTGATGATAGCCCTTCTGACAGTTGTGAGGTGATATGTCATCATGGTTTTGATTTGCATTTCTCTGATGATTAGTGACATTAAGCATCTTTGCATGGGCTGGTTGGCTGTCTGCATGTCATCTTTGGGAAAATATCTATTCAGGTCTTCTGCCCATTTTTAATTTTTTTAATATTGAGTTGTATGGGCTATTTATGTATTTTGTATATTAATCCATTATAGGTCAAATTGTTTGCAAATATTTTCTCCTATTTAGTAGGTTGTTTTTAAATTTTGTCAGTGGTTTACTGTGCTGTGTAAAAGCTTTTAATTTTAATTAAGTCCCATTTATGTATTTTTGCTTTTATTTCCTTTGCCATAGGAGACAGATCCAAAAAAAAATGTTGCTACAATTTATGTCAGAGTGTTCTGTCTGTTTTCTTCTTTCAGGTCTTACATCTAGGTCTTTAATCCATTTTGAGTTTATTTTTGCACATGATACGAGGATGTGCACACTTATTGACTGTGTTGTCTCTATTGTATATTCTTGCCTCCTTTATCATATGTTAATTGATCATAAGTGCATGTTTTTTTTTTCTGGGCTCTCTATTCTATTCCATTGATCTATGTGTCTGTTTTTGAGTCAGTACCATGCTGTTTTGATTCCTGTAGCTTTGTAGTATAGTCTGAAGTTAGGGAGCATGATACCTCCAGCTCTGTTCTTTTTTCTCAAGATTGCTTTAGCAATTCAAGATCTTTTGTTGTTCCATATAAATTTTAGGATTATTTGTTTTAGTTCCATGAAAAACGTCACAGGTATTTTGATAGGGATTGCAATAAATTTTTAAATTGCTTTGGGTAGTATGGCCATCTTAACAATATTAATTCTTCCAATTAATGAACACAGGATACCTTTCCATTTATTTGTATCATTCAATTTCCTTCATCAATGTTTTATAATTTTCAGAGTTTGGATATTTCTCTTCCTTGGTTAAGCTTATTCCTAGGTTTTTATCCCTTTTGATGTAATTTTATCCTTTTTGAATTTGTTATCCTTTTTGATGGGATTGCTTTTTTTTTTTTGCTTTTCCTTTCTGATAATTCATTATCAGTATATAGAAAAGCAACAGATTTCTGTATATTAATCTTGTATCCTGCTACTTTACTGAATTCATTTATTAGTTCTAATAGTTTTGGGGTGGAGAATTTAGGGTTTTATGTATATAGTATCCTGTCACCTGCAAATAGTGATAGCTTTACTTCTTCCCTTCCAAGTTGGATGTCTTTTATTTCTTTTTCTTGTCTGATTTCTGTGGCTAGGACTTCCAACACTATGTTAATTAGAAGTGGCAAAAATGGGCATCTTGGTCTTTTTCCTGAGTATAGAGGAAAGGATTTCAGCTTTTCACTCTAGACTTTGACGTTAACTGTGGGTTTGTCATAAATGGCCTTTACTATGTTAAGATTTCCCTCTATACCAGATTTTCTGAGACTTTTTATCATGAATAGAGGCTGAATTTTGTTAAATGATATTTCTGCTTCTATTGATGATCATGGGATTTTTATTCTTTCTTTTGTTAATGTGTTCTATAACACTGACTGATTTGCAAATATTAAACCATTCTTGCATCCCTGGAATAAATCCCACTTGCTTATGGTGTTTGATACTTTATATGTATTGTTGAATTTGGTTTTCTAATATTTTGTTGAGGATTTTTGCAAATATATACTTCAAAGACAGTGACCTGTAATTTTTTTTTTTTTTTTTGTATCTCTTGTCTGGTTTTGGTTTCAGGGTAATGGTGGTCTCACAGAATGAATTTGGGAATG
This sequence comes from Globicephala melas, assembly GCF_963455315.2. NCBI lineage: Eukaryota > Metazoa > Chordata > Mammalia > Artiodactyla > Delphinidae > Globicephala > Globicephala melas. The sequence continues at coordinate 37,505,570 of NC_083317.1, forward strand.
TTTCCTTCTCTTCAATTTTTTGGAATAGTTTGAGAAGGCTAGGTATTAATTCTTCTTTACATATTTGGTAGTTTATCCTGTGAAGCTTTCCAGTCCTGGACTTTGATTTGCTGGGAGATTTATTATTAGAGATTCAATTTTACTTCTGGTGGTTGGTCTGTTCAAATTGTTTGTTTCTTCTTGACTCAGTCTTAGAAGTCTGTAGGTTTCTAGAAACTTGTCCGTTTGTTATAGGTTGTCCAATTTGTTGGCATATGGCTGTTAGTGGTATTCTCATGATTTTTTTGTATCTCTGTGGTATCTGTTATTTCTTCTCTTTCATTTCTTATTTTGTTTATTTGTGTCCTCTTTTCTCCTTGGTGAGCCTGGCTAAAGGATTATCAATTTTGTTTATCTTTTCATAAAACAGCTCTTGGTTTCATTGATCTTTCCTATTGTTTTTAATCTTTATTTACTTTATCTATGATCTTTATTATTTTCTTCTTCTGCTGACTTTGGGTTTTGTTTGTTCTTCATTTAATTATTTTAAGTGGTAGATTAGGTTGGTTTTTTTGAGATTTTTCTTCTTTCTTGAGGAAGCCCTGCATCACTATGAACTTCCCTCTTAGAACTGCTTTTGCTGCATCCCATAGATGTTAGAAAGTTGTGTTTTCATTTTCATTTGTCTTGAGGTATTTTCTGATTTCCTCTTTGATTTCATCATTGACCCATTGATTTTTAGTAGCATGTTCTTTGTCTTCATGTGTTTGTTCTTTTCCCAGTTTTTTTTCTATACTCGATTCCTACTTTCATGCCATGGTGGTTGGAAAAAAATGCTTGAAGTAATTTCTATCCCCTTAAATTTGTTGAGAATTTTTGTGTGGCCTAGCATGTAATCTATCATGGAGAATGTTCCATGTGCACTTGAAAAGAATGTGTATTCTGCTGTTTTTAGATGGAATGTCCTGTAGATATCTATTAAGTCCAACTGATCTATTGTGTCATTAAGGCCATTGTGCCTGTATTAATTTTGTCTGTGTGATTTGCCCATTGATGTAGGTGGGTTTTAAAGTCCCTTACTATTATTGAATGATCGTCAATTTCTCTCTTTATGCCTGTTAACATTTGCTTTATATACTTAGGTGCTCCTTATTAGGTGCATATATGTTAACAAGTGTTATATCCTCCTATTTTATTGATTCCTTCATAAGTATATAATGCCCTTCTTTGTCCTTTGTTATAAACTTTGTTTTAAAGTCTATTTTGTCTGATATGAGTATTGCTACCCCCGCTTTCTTGTCATTTCCATTTGCATGAAATTCCTTTTTCCATCCCCTGTCTTTTGGACTAAAGTGAGTCTCTTATAAGCTGGATATTGATGGGTCTTTATTTTTTTTTTAATCCAATCAGCCATCCTGTGTCTTTTGATTGGAGCATTTATTTAGTCCATATACATTTAAAGTAATTATTGATAGGTATGTATTTATCACCATTTTATTGCTTTTTTTTTTTTTTTGGTTGTTTTTGTGTTTCTTCTCTGTTCTTTCTTCTTCTTTGTTTCTCTCCTTATGGTTTGATGATTTTCTTTAGTGTGCATTTCTTTATGCTTGTGTTCCTTTCTTTCTAGTTTTCATATATCTGTTGTAGGGTTTTAATTTTGCTTACCTAAATAAATGGGTAACCAAAGATAAATGGGCTTCATTTATCTTGACCTATAACTATATCTACTTGTTTCTAAAAGGTAGTCCTCTAAGTTCAATCACATTCTAAAAGATCTACTTTTTTACTCCCCTCTCCCACATTTTGTGTTTTTGATGTTATATTTTACATCTTTATGTTTATCCCTTTACTGATTATTGTAGTCATGGTTGATTTTTTTAATTTTTTTCTTTTTATCTTTATACTAACATTTAAGTGGTTGATTCTCAGCCTTTACTATATAATTGCCTTTCCTTTGGGGGAATTTTTCCTTTCAGATAGATTCTTACTTCTTGTTATAGCCTTTTCTTTTCCACTTAGAGAAGACCCTTTAATATTTCTTTTAGGTTAGATTTATTACTGAGGAACTCTTTTAGTGTTTGCTTGTCTGAGAAGTTCTTTATCTCTCCTTCAATTCTCAATGATAATCTTGCTGGATAGAGTATCCTAGGTTGCAGTTTTTTTTTTTTTCTTTTGCAGCACTTTGAATATATCATGCCATTCCCTTCTGGCCTGTAAAGTTTCTGCAGAAAAATCAACTGATAGACTATATGGGGTTCTCTTGTATATGACTCTGTTTCTCTCTTGCTGATTTCAGAATTCTCTCTTCAACTTTTGCCATTTTAATTATTATATGTCTTAGTGTGGGTCTGTTTGGTTTCATCTTGTTTGGGACCCTTTGTGCTTTTTCTGTTTCCTTCTTCATGTTTGGGGGATTTTCATCAAATGCATTTTCTACTCCCTTTTCTCTTCTCCATCTGTGACCCATGTAATGCAAATATTGGTACACTTGATGTTGTCTTAGAAATATCTTTAACTGTTCTCATCTTTTTTTATTTGTGTTTCTTTTTGCTGTTCTGATTGGATTATTTCCATTATTATACCTTCCAGATCACGTATGCATTCTGTATCACCTATTCTGCTATTAATCCCTTCTAGTGTGTTTTTCCATTTCAGAATTTTTTTTAAAATTCCTCAGCTCTGATTTTTTTTTTTTTGGTTCCTTGTTAAAATTCTCACTGCATTCATCTATCCTTTTCCCTAATTCAATTAGCATTCTTATCATTAATGCCTTGAATTTTTTTCTGGTAAATTGTTTATTTCTGTTTCATTATTTGTTTTTCAAGGGATTTTGCTCTTTCAATGAGACCAACTCCTCTGTCTTCTCATTTTGCTTAAATTTCTCTGTATCTATGAAATGTGGTGATACAGTTACCTTTTGTGGTCTTGAAGGGGTTTCTTTATGTGAGAGCATCCCTATACAGTCTGTGTGTGTCCTGTGGCTTTTGTGGAAGAGCTGGATTTGACATGAACACAAGTCACATATTTCCTCAAGGTGTGCCAGTAACTATCACCTTGGTAGGAGGTGAGGCTGGAGATGGAGGAGTTAGGGCCAGTGACAGTGTGAGCTGAGACTTCCCCTCTGTTCAGTGGATATCACCACCCTATCAGGGGTGGGACTGTGTCCCAAGTGCTGGAGCAGAAGCCCTGAAGGTCTGGTCCATGTTGGCTCTGTTTTCTTTAAATGTATGTTCTCCCCCTTCCCAGCATCTGCACCCTTGTCCTAGAGGGAAACAGTGCTGAAGCTAGAGGAGCTGGTGTGAGCACTTGGTATGGGTTGGGGCACAGGCTGTGGTGATCTGGCTGGGGTCACAGAACCTGACTGCTTCTGATGAGCTACCTGAGTAAGTGTGAGTAATGACTGCCCCTGCTCTGCTTAGGTTCCACTTTAGGTCTGTTTCTCCTTTGTCTCTCACGTATGAACTCTCCCCTTGGCTTTTGCCATCCTTGTCCTTGTATGAAACTTTGCCACAGGTAAGGTGGGGCCTATATGGCACTCAGCATTGCTCAGGGCATGGTCTATCACAGTCTGGATGCAGACGGAGATGGATTGGGGCTGCTTCTGATATGCTGCCTGTTTAAGTGCTAGTAATGGCTGCCCCCATCCTGCTGAGATGCCTCTATAGTTCTGAGCTGCCGCTGTCTAACAGATGAACCCTCGTCCCATCCCAGTGTGGCACTGTCTCATGAAGCAAGTGTGGTTGAAGTATTTTCTCTGCTCAAGCTGGATTGTATGCCAGGGAGGTCTCAGAAAACTGGCCAGTCACTTATGCAGTTTTCAGTTTGCCCTCTCCACCCTGCTTTGTAGCAAGCAAGAGAGTGTGTGGTCCTCAGGAGCAGAGTTCAGGCTTCCCACAGCCCTCCAACCAGCCAAAAGAGCTCATCTTCCCTGTGTCAGACCCCAGGGCAGTGGCGCCCCATATGTGGCTTGAACTGCTCACTACCCAGGGATGATCTCTGCCTGTATAATTCCCCTTGTTCTCTGAGTCCCCTCCCTTGGCCACAAGTACTGACCAGATTACTTCTCTTCCCTTGCTACTCAATTCCGTATGGATCTTTCTTATAGCCTTGGTTGAACAGGAGTCTTTCTGCCAGTTTCCAATTAGTTTTCAGTGAGAACTTTTCCACATATAGATGTATATTTGATGTGTTCCTGGGGGGAGGTGAGTTCCATGTCATCCTACTCCACCAACTTAACCTTCCTCTTTATATTCCAAGAGGGGTTTTAAGATTACTAATGTCAGATGTGAAAGATAGTACATTACTACTGAACTTAAAGAAATAAAACATAATATAAGATTATCCTATGAACAATGGTATGGCAACAAAGTAGATATATGAAATGGACAAATTTCTACAAAGACAGAAATTACAGAATGTGACTGAAAAAGAAATAGAAAATCTAAATAAATCTATAAAAAGTAAAAAAAAAAAAAATTGAACTTGTAATTAAAAATATAAACAAAAATTTCACAAAGGAAGCCCAAACCCAGATGACTATACTGGCAAATTCTACTAAATGTTTAAAGGAGAATTGATATCAAACCTTCACAGACTCTTCCGCAAAATAATACGGGAAGAAACGCTTCTCAATTCATTCAGTGAGGCCAGTATTATCCTGCTACTAAATCCAGATAAAGACTCCACAAGAGAAAACTACAGAACAGTATCCCTACTGAATATAGACATGAAAATCCTAAACAAAATGATAGCAAACTGAATTCAGGTATATATAAAAAGTATCATAACCATAATCAAGTGAGATTTATTCCATGAGTACAAGGTTAGTTCAACAAAAACTAACCATTGTAGCAAAATATATAGATATAATAAATGGCCCCCCAAAACCCACTGTCATCTCAATAGACACAGAAAAAAATGACAAAATCCCATGCCCTTTCATAATAAAAATAAAAATCTCAACAAACAAAAAGTACAGTGAACCTTCTTCAACCTGATAAAGGGAAGATACAAAAAAATCTAGCACTGACATGCTTTGTGCTAAAAGACTGAACAGTTTTCTCCTAAAATCAGGAACAATACAGCAATGCCAACTGACAGTAGATCTATTAAACACTACACTGGAGGTTCGAGCCATAACAAGTAAGCAAGAAAATGAATTAAAAGTTTTCCAGATGGAAAGGAAAAAAGTAATACTATAACTATTTGTAGATGACATGATCTTGGCATAAAGAAAATCTTTAAAGAAACTGCAAGAAATTATATCTAACAAGTTCATCAATGTTGTAAGCTTCAAAATTATTGTAAAAAATCAACTGTATTTCTACACACTAGCAATGATCAATCTGAAAATAAAATTATGAAACAATACCACTTACAATAGCATCAAAAAGAAGTAAAATACTTAAGATTAAATTTGACAAAAGAAGTGCAAGGCTTATAAACTGAAAATTATAAAATATTGATGAAAGAAATTAAAGAACATTAAATCAATGGAAAGCTATTCTATGTTCCTGGATTTAAATTTTTAATGTTGATCTACATATTCAACACAATTAATATTAAAACCCCAACTGCATTTTTGGGGGGCAGAAATTGACAAGCTGATCCTAAAATTCAGGTAGAAATGCAAGGGGCCCAAAAGCCAAAACATATATTTTTTTTAAAAAAGAACAAAGAGGATTTCAAAATTTACACAGAAATATAGTAATCTAGACAATGTAGTACTGGCTTGAGAATAGACATACAGATCAATGAATAGAACTGAGAGTTCAGATATAAACTCTTACCCTTATGGTCTATTATTTTTCATTAAAGGTGCCCAGATAATTAGTGGGAACAATAGTCTCTTCAATAAATGTTCTGGAACAACTGGATATCCATCTTCAAAAATGTCAAAAAAAACTTCAGAAGAGTTAAAAAAATGAATATGAACCCCTACCCCATACAAACATTAACACAAAGTTGATCTTATTTCTAAATATAAGGGTTAAAACTATAAAACCCTTGGAAAAAAACATAGGCAAACCCTCATGACCATGGATTAGGCAGTAGTTTCTTAGATGACACCACAAGCAAAAACAAAAAAAGAAAAAATAAAGTTGCACTTTATCAAAATTGTAAGCTTTTGTACTTCAAAAAGTGCTATCAAAAAGTGAAAAACATCCACAGAATGGGAGAATATATTTGCAAATCATATATTTGATAAAGTACTGGTATCCAGAATATACAAATAACACTTACAACTTAATGAAAAGACAAGCCAACTGAAAATGGACAATGTGTTTGAATAGATATTTCTCCAAAAGAGGTATACAGATGGCCAATAAGCATATGAAAAGATGCTCAACATCATTAAATATTAGGTAAATGCAAATCAAAACCACAATGAGCTACCACTTTACACTCCAGAGATGGCTGTTATAAAATGACACAGTATAACAATGTTGGCAAGGATGTGGAGAAATTGAAACAATCACACATTATTGGGGGAATGGAAAATGATACAGTTGATTTGGAAAACTTTGACATTTCCTAGTACAACTGGAAAAAAAATGTAATTAATGTCAGAAATAGAAGGAAATTTTCAAAACAAAAAAGTGAGTATGGAAAAAGAAAAAAGAGAAAACTTCAGCAGTTCCTACAAAAGTTAAATGTAGCTTCATCATATGACTGAGCGATTCCACACCTAGATATATATCTGAGAAAAATGAAAATATATGTCTCAACAAAAATTATACACAAATTTCATAGCCACATTATTCATAGTGATAAAAAAATGAAATGATCCAAATTTCCATCAAATGATAACTGGAAAGTAAAAGTGGTATATTCATTCAATCAAATATTATTTGGCAGTAAAAAGGAATGAAGTACTGATACATGCTACAACATTAGTAAACTCTGACAAACTATGCTGAGTGAAAGAAGCCAGACTCAGAAAGGCACATAAACACATGATTCCATTTATAGTAAATGTTCAAAATAAGCAAATCCATAGAGACAGAGAGTAGGTTAGTGATTGCCAAGGGGTGATATTGGGAAGGCAATGGACTGTGATTACTAATGGATAAGGGGATTCTTTTGAGGGATGATGAAAAAGTTCTAGAATTAGATAGTAGTGAAAATAGCACATCTTTGTGAATATACTAAAAAACACATAATTGCATACTTTAAAAAGGTAGATTTTATGGTATGTGAATCATATTTAAATTTTTTTTAAAGAATAAAACAATGAACTGAAGTAAATCCTTATTACATGCTGGTGTAAATGAATGAAACACGACTACAAGCAACAACAAGGAAAAATGGCCAGACATTACATTAATTAAAAGAAAAAAAAATCATGAAAGAATATACTGCAAAAGTGATTATTTAAGACAGAGGTTTGGTAGGAGGAAGTATGATATGATGGGAGGGCCTCTAACAAGAGACTGGTCTTTAACATCCCCAAATACTTCCTAAAGTCCTTCGGGGTCTTTTCAATGTTAAACTTACAAAAGAAATTCCGGGGCACATGGAAGATTTCTGAGGTAATGACAGTTTTCTTTCTTACATTCTGTGGTGTTCATACAGTTCTTTATATATAATTTTTAAAATTTGTCCATAGTTTTATAAATCCATATGTACTGTGATATATTTCATAATAAAACTTCATAAAAATTAATGACAGAATGACTGAATGAACGTATAAACACATAATAATTGTGTAATATCCTTGTCAAGTGTATGAGTTTCATATCCTTTTCTAGATTAAAATCTCAATAGTAAGAGCCATTTGCTTTCTTGTACCCCCTCATAGATTCTGGTTTAATTTTGAATATATATTTAGTGATGTGCTGATAAATGTTTAATAACTGGTTCCCACTGTGCCAGAGGAAAGGACCTAATTTGTAACATTTGCCAATATCATTGGTGTAAATGTTCCTATAATCTATGGACTATTTGTGATATATAGAAAATATTCAGTAAATATTATTTGCATATTTTAAATATAAAAATCTTTAGAGAGAGAAAAAAAGAGAAATCAGTGCATATGGAGTTAGTTCTACCTACAAAATATTTTGGCAATAGTTATAGAAGTACATTTTACATGTCAAAATTAATAGATTAGCTGTCACTATTGGTGTCTGCATGATGCCCCCAAGCATAAGTCAATCACTATTTTTACTCTGAATTGAATATTTTCTACCAATAGAAAACACATCTGAAGAAGAAAATGATCTAATATATACTGAGTGAGTCATTGAGATATTTGGGTACTGTCATCAATTATTTGCTGTATTAGTCTACTCAGGGTGCCATAACAAAATACCACAGGCAAGGTGGCTTAAACAACAGAAATCTGTTTTCTCAAAATTCTGGAGGCTTGAAGTCCAACATCAAGGTGTAGGCAAATTTGGTTCCTGGTAAGAACTCTTTTCCTGGCTTATAGAAAATTGTTTTCTTCCTGTATCTTCAGATAATGTTACCCCTATGTACACAGAAAGAGAGAGACCACTGGTGTCTCTCCTGAAAAGGTTACCAGTTCTATTGAATAGAGCCCAACCCTTATGACCTCATTTAAACTTAGTTACCTCCCTAAAAGACTTACCTCCAAATACAGTCACATTGGTGTTTACTGCTTCAATGTATGAATTTGGTGAGGACACAGTTCATTCCATAACACTTGCATAGTAAGTTTCCACAGAAAAATTTATTCTCTCAAAGACCGCTATAATAATAGATGTTGCTGTGCAAAGTTGATGAGACCTAAGTCTTTGAAGCACAGTTAGGCAAAATATAAAAAACATTTTTTTTCTCTGAGGCAAAACCTTTTATTTTTCTAAAGTAGTCTAAGGTGTCATATAGATATTTCCATATAGAAATATTTTTATTTTTCTCTCTGGAAATTTCAGACAGAGTTTGATTTAGAAAAAAATAAGCAAAACATTTTCTTAGGTCTTTGGAAAATTACAAAGGGCTTTATCAGGTGATATTACATCTAATATTCAGAAGGAAAGAGGTTAGAGTTCAAAAAACTTTTTCATTAAAAGTCTCATAAAATAAATGCTTCAAATTTTTAATGAACAAATTAATCTATTATCACCTAGAAAATAAGCTTCAAAAGTGCTAAAGGGAAGTTCTCCTTAAATAAAATTCTAGTCTCCTAAGTAGAAATATAAGGGGCATATAATCATATAATAGCTTTTCCCAAACACTAAACATAAATTCAGATTCATTAATCTATTAAACAGGAACATGGAGACATTGTGACCCAGCACCCTGTGGGAACACCTCTATGAATTATGTTATTTTCTTTACAGTCTAACATAATGATATATTAAAATTTTTTGAAAATGATATTTTGGATCATAATCCAACTCCCCATAATTTAAATTTTTGAAGCAGAGTAGGTAATCCTAAATTAAATTTTAAAATTAAAGAAAAGGAAATTCAGCTTTAATATGATTTCAGCATCTAACTGACATCCTTTCCTATTCCCCAGAAGCAAAAAGCAGTCACATGTCCCTAGATAAGGGAAATACTGTTAAATCAGATCAACTACCTTTAAGGGAACAGAAACCACAGAGATTAAATGAAGACACAATTTCAATAATCATCACAACTTGGAAAAGTGGCTGAAATCATTTGGCTGGTCTTATGTGGTCACCGGGATGCCACACTCTTCATCTGACCCACCCGATTTTTAGCTTTTCCTCTAAACTGTTTGAAGTTGTGCAGAAAAACCAACCCCAATCAGGTACATACCAATATACTAGAGCTGAAAGCTGGCTTTTATCAATTTAAACAGATAAATTGATTCATTCAAGTACAAAAAGAAAAGCCAAATTGGGGCCCAAGTTATCTAGCCTGGATGATCCAAATAGTGATAATAGCCACATCTTCATTTCACACAATATAATATGAATAAAGCACATATGGGATTTCACAGTCCAACGTGAAAGTGAGGATTGACAATCATCTGAGTAATTTATAGTGTGGATATTCTAACTGAACAAGGGAAACTAAACAAGATTACATAGGATATCTTTTGTTCATGGAAAGTACCTCAGTTGCTATAGTTATGCAGATTTAGGAGATTCAAAATAAAGATTAATCCATGAATATGACATTTTATGCAAAAAATGATGTTGGTGCCCCACCCAGATCCTCTTTTCCAGCTAGTGCACCCATTCCCCAGCAGTTATGAGTCTTGAGCAAAAATGGCTCACAACTGCCACCTTTTCCAGAGAATTGCCCTCAGCCAAACTAGAACCATTTCCCTTGGAGGAAATGTCTCTCCTTCCCCTTCCCAATCCAACTTGGACAATGGCTGACTGACAAGAAAGTGCAAAACTTGTTCTCTTATTTCAAGGTAGACTAATTCTTTGGTGCAGTCGTGCTCCAGAACTTCCTTCTGAGGTCAGATTGCAGGTGGTTCTTTAGCTGAAACAGGAATTTGAATTAGCTTTTCTACTCTACACTTCCATCATTCCCATTTATCTGAGGTCATTTCCCCAATTATTCACTTGGGGATGATCTCCCATCCTGGACTCTGCTTTTAAGAATCCTTACTTAAAACAGGTAGTGCTAGAAAGCCAACTACCTTTAAGAATTGGATTCTTCACTCAGATTATTCACCACCTGGATGGTAAAGAGAATTCCATTACTTGTGGTAGGCAGGCATCGGTATTCTCTGGCATGTTGTAACAGTGAGGTTGCTTAAATTTTTACTACAATAAACTGGGATGTGATACAGGTGAAAGGAAAACCAATAGTTGCTGGTGAGATATCTGAGGCATTTGAGAGGTTTGGGGGAAATAACAACTATAAGTACTGTGGCATTGTGTGGCTTATGTTGAGCACTATTGATGTTTTTAAAAGAGAAAATGTAGTTCAAATATGTTAATCAGCAATTTAAGGCAACATGTGTGAGTTAGAGGTCTTCTTTGACAGTGCTCAAGAAGACAGTCTCTTGCCTCTGAAGGTCATACATGACTAAAGATCAGGCATAGAACTTAATTCTAAGTGTGCCAAAACTTCAGAGAATGCAGAATTTGCACTTTGAGCAAATCTCCTATACAAAATCAGGACACAAATAGGAAAGGAGTAGGACTCTGAATCTTGATGTGGGGTTACACAAGATATACCCTAGGCATTTAATGCAAGATGCTCATTTGTCATTTATAGAAAATACTAATTTGGTAATTACTAATTTGGTAATTAGTAATCTGGTTTGAAATGGCAGGGCAGGGGGCCTGACCCATTGGGGTCTATGGAGAAGACACAAAACATCATGTTTTTAGAGTCAAGTTAGACGGACAGACAGCCAAGGAAGATATTGTTTAATATATGTAGTCAAAGAGATCAAAAGATGGAGCATCAGAAAACTAAGGTAAGCCACAATGGTAAGTTACCCAAATCAGTTTCCAGTACTAAGCTAGTTCTCAAACCCAGAACTCATGGACTAAAGGAAAAGTTGAATATCCATGAGAAAGGACTTTACAACACCATAGCAAGGGGAGAAACAATTACCTAGGTGTGCAAGAAAACCTATGATCATTTATTCAGATAACCATGCATAAGATAAAGACAAATATCCAGACATTTCAAAGGGTTTTGAAAACAAGATCCAAATTGATCTTCAAACCCAGCAATCATGCTATCATGGCATCCCTGTTTGAGTAGGAAGTAGGTAGGTGTTAGGTAATATGGTAGGGTGAATAATGGCATCCAAAATATGTCTACATCCTAATGCTTAGAACCTGTTAAGGCTACCTGTTATATCTGTAACTTCAGATGTCTTTAAGGATCTTGAAATGAGGATTATCCAGGTGGGCCCAATGTAATCACAATTGTCCTTATAAGAGTTACTCAGGAGTAGTTAGTCAGAGGAGGAGGGGACGTGAAAATGGAAGAAGAGATTGGAGTGATTCACACTGAAGATGTAGGAAGGGGCCACAAGCCAAGGTAACCACTAGAAGCTAAAAAGACAAGGATGCAGATTCTCCCCTAGGGCCTTCAGTAGGAACCAGCCCCACTGATACTTTGATTTAGCCTAGTGAAACTCATGGACTTCTGATCTCTAAAGCTGTAATACAATAAATTTGTATTTTAAACCACTAAACTCATGGTAATTTGTTACAGCAGCAACAGGAAACTAATACCAGTAAGAAATGGAGTCCTGGCCCTGGATTCATCTTACTTTGAGTACACTGGGCCCATGACCTCACCTAGTAGTCATTTATATTTGCTTCAAAATTTATATTTCCAAATTAATACTTGGAATGGAGATAGGATATATCCCAGTGGTATATTAATATTTTTTTATCTGCTATATTAGATTTGGAAGGGACTTGGACCATTGTGATATTCTGAAGAACAGATCACTTTGGTATACTTTATTGATGAAATAATACAAATCAGTCCTGGTGAACAAAAAGTGGCAAGTTTTCTGGGTTCCTTGGTAAGAAAAATCATCTCTGTTGAATGGGAAATAAACTGACGTGGTTTTAGGGCCTTCCACATTAGTAAGGTTTTGGGGGTCTAGTGGTTTGAAGTATGCCAGAAAAGTAAAGGACCCTGTATTATACCTTTTAACTTCTACTACTAAGAAAGTCCTTTGGGTTTTGGAGGCAGTGTATCTTGTGCTTGAAACTACCACTCCAGAATATTCATTTTGATGTGTATTGCTATCACTTTTCAGTGACACCCAAAACAAATAAAGAGTACTAAGCAGTTTCAGACTGTTAAACAAACAGACCTGATTGCACCATATGACTTGGTAAATAAGGAAAGACAGGATGCCTCTGACAAACATCAGTAGGAAAGTCACAGTGCAGAACTCAAGCTCTGAAGCATGGTAATGCTATCTTTATCATAAAATTACAGACTATCCAGAAAAACAGTATGATACTGAGCTCTGATATGTATGGAACATTTTACAATGTGATACCAAGTAACCATGGAGCCAGAGCTGTCCTGAATGATCTGAACACTGTTATATACACCAAAGTCAAGCAGCAATCTGTCCTAAAACCAAAGTGGAAAATCTGAGATGAAACCAAACAGATCTGGAAGGCACAATAGGCTATATCCCTTCTCCTATTGTATGAAATATCTCTCCCTAAGCTCAGATTAATGGCCTCTGGAGTTCCCTAAGATTAGCTGACAGAGGAGGAAAAAGAAATACATGTTTAGTTCAGAGATGTGTCTGTGTGGCATGTGAATGCAAAATGAAAATGGACTGCCTGATTGGCCTACAGCCAAACTCAGCCACAGCCCGGAGAAACAGTGGTGAGAGAAAACCCTCACAATGAGCATTGACTAACAGGGTGTCTGTTCATCTTCTTTGTATGGAGAAAGCAGTAGCCCATGGAATGGAAATAGACCTCACCTTGCTAGATGGCTGTGTGCTTCTTGTTCTCTATACCTCATCTATCAGTTACTGACATAGGGTACAAAAGACAGGCCTCCTTGCCTTAAAATGGGACATAGATTATGATGGAATTTATGTCCCAGATTGTCCTGTGACGTCACCCTGAAGCTAGTTTCTGAAATCACACCTTTGTTTTTTTTCTCCTGCCCTAGCTTTACACATTCTCCTTTTAAAACCACACAAGCAAAAATTCTCTTCTCAGGTCCAGGGAACCCAATCTAACTCATTAGGATTCTTAACCACATTTTGAAGGCATCTATTAAGTGATTATAAATCTCTTCCCTTACCTACTTTAAGAAATTTACTGTCTAACTTTCATAATAGGACAATAATAACATTAAGATTTAAAAATCAAGATTATAACCAGACTTGGGTATTTAAATAACCTAATATAAATCATCTAAAATAAAATGTTATCTGTTCCATTTTTTGAAGTTTAAAGAAAATGTTTCAGTGCATCTTGAGGGGAGTTCAGAATGGAGAAAAACAGGCAATATTCTGTGCTTTGGATACTGGCCCTATATAGTTAAGATGAATAGCTAAGGAAAATTTCAAAGAACCTGGATTCTATTTTTAGATTTAATTTTATTTTATTTTCATTGAAGTATGGTTGGCTTACAATGTTGTGTTAATTTCTGGTGTACAGCAAAGTGATTCAGTTATATATACACACACACACACACATATATATATCCTTTTCCATTATGGTTTATTACATGATATTGAATATAGTCCCCTGTGCTATACAGTAGGATCTTGTTCATCTATTTTATATATAGTAGTTTGTATCTGCTAATCCCAAACTCCTAATTTATCTCTCCCCCACCCCCTTTCCCTTTTGGTAACCAAAAGTTTGTTTTCTATGTTTGTGAGTCAGTTTCTGTTTCATAAATAAGTTCATTTGTGTCAGTGAACCCAGATTCTTGCATCTTCCCATACGTAGAAAAGCAATAAAATCATTAACTTGAGATGTCTGTTCTTTGTGATCAGCCATAATCTTTTTGATGTCCTACTACATGTTTTTTCCAGCAAAAATCTCCTATGTATCCTGGCTCCTCCCTTACCTCTTCAGAGCAGTTCCTTAGAACTATCTGAGAGGCTGTCCTCAGTAGGATCCCTGAATAAAACTTAACTCACAACTTTTAGACTGTGCATTTTTCTTCAGTCAAAAATGGCAAACTTATCTATACTATAAAAGTTCGAAACAGTTTGGCCAATGTCTTTTACTTCCTGATCAAGTTTGCTATGTGGACTGCCTAGCTGGCAAATAAACATAAATTAGATAAAATATAAAAGAAAATCAGGTGGAAAAGTTCTTTACAAGGAAATTGTTGACTATGCCAACTTAACCAAGCTAGCTATCTTTTTTGACTCCACAGTTCACAAAACCGTACAAGAGATGGGCTCTCAAACTATTACATTACCTATCAAACATTTTAATCATTCAAGGAGATAAATGTAAATAGAATCTTATTGGTACACTTTCTAATCAGTGTTTTGTAAAGCTGCAGCAGAAGAAGAAAATTGTAAAGTCCACTTAAAAAATATTGCAAGTGAAAGTAAGTGTGCTTCCCTGCCTGATTTTCAGTTGGATGAATGAGTAATACCACTAGAATGTCAAAGGCCTTCAAATAAATGGATTACAGGAAATAACCCTATATTTATTTATGTCTTTTGACACATAATAAAGACCTTATCTCTTCCTATTCCAATAAATATGAATGTTTAAAATCATCAGAGATTAACCAGTTGCTTGGTCAAAGGTCGCTCCAAAAATAACATCTATCCTTAACTTTTGCTCTCTGATTTCTGCCATCAGTAATATATATATATTACTCAAACTCCACTCTCAAAATCACTGGCAACTTTCTAACCATCAAATCCCATAATTCCTAAGAGTTAAGAGAGCCAACATTTTAGAGTGAAATTGAATTAAAATCTTTTTTGTGTTTACACTACAAACAATATCTAATAAATACTAAAACTCTCTGGACAAAATAAAATATTCCAATTGTTAATGACTTCTGTTCAGGAATTCATGATGCAGCCAAAAGATACTTATAGAGAAGTCCATTATCTTGAAGAGCTAGATATGAAAGTGAAACCTTTCCACATAGAGTTGAAAGAAGTTGGCACCTTAACAGAAATCCTTGGGTTAACAGAAGTTGGAGGCTTAATAGAAGTTCTTGAGTGTGTCTTACAGAACAGTAGATAAGGGAACAGCTTGTTAAAAACCCCTCTGCTTGTAACCTGCCTTTACTAATTAAGTCTACTTTAGTAGCTTTTTACTTTCTTTAATTGCATACCCTCCAACCTTCATGTACTCTAGGTAATATATCACCAAGCTTCTTAACCACCCTTATAAATAACACCTGATGTATGGGTCACTATAATAACGGTGGGGGGTGGAGCTTAAGTTGTTCTCCAGGAACCTGGAGATGGGTTCCTACCCAGTTCAAGCCAGCCAAGACTGGTTGGGACCAATGACCCCAAAACTGGGCCTGTGTAGTTTACCTTTTGACATCAGAGGGCCAAAAACTCCATCTTCAGATCAGCACCTCCATTTCTGAACATGTATCTCATGAAGAAGCACGTAACCCAGATACACCTGTGCAGGAAGTTGATTCCCTCACTTTTCCCTACCTCCAATCCCCTTTCTCCACACCTAAGACCACCTGGTTTCTTTATCCCATAAATATCTCAAGCACCTTGCCTTCAGGGAGGTTGATCTGAGACGTTCTCCAGTCTTCTCGCTTGGCTCCTTTATAAATAAACTCTTTCTCGTCAACAAACCTCACTGTCTTGGGGTTTGGCTTGATGTGCATGGGGACAAACGAGCCTGGTTTGGTAACAAAAGTATACTGTGAAAGAAAACAAGCAATTTGTCATAAGGTCACAAGGGAATTTTATTTCTGCTTTCATTTGAAGATCAGGTACTTGAAATTGTATGACATACCTGGGACTCAAAACAAAAAACAAAATTCAAAAGTGACTCAGTAGGTAAAGTTGAAATGAAGACTCAGAATCTGTATATACTAAAAGTAAAGGTCTATTATTCCAAAACGAATAATATATGGCTTTAAATCTAAAGATAGATTGAAAACTGGGATATTAACAACTTTTGTAAGTGGGTTGAAAACAAAGTAAACAAATACATGCAGCTTCTATTATTAGAAACTTGTAATCCATGAGTATAAGAGTTCAACTTAAACCAGTTTACATCAAGGCAGATGGCAATGGGTGTATCTGAAAGAAATGAGGAATACAGTGCCCACTGGGATTTCTACATGAAGTGAGTCTCCTCAAGGACTTGTACATTCTTATCCAATACATAATTTTAAGTTTGTTAAGGCATTTGCTAGAGCCTTCCCACATCATTGGTTTAGGAATGAGATAGAAAGCATGGAATGTACAAGTTAGCCAGACTCTAAAAGTAGGTACAGGCAGCCAATTGTTCCTATTTTTTTTTTTTTTCTTTTTCCAAGCAGTGATGTTTCTGAAGTCCTTGAAAACATCTCTCAAGCATTAAATTTCAAATTAAACCTACAATTTTACCTATAACCTCCCTTTCTCCATGTTTTTAACCAAATTTCCTTTTGGGAAACAATAGTAAAACCAGTCACATATTTCTGAAATAAGCAAATAATTCTATTTCTTATCTTATTTTATCTCCTTTAGTCATGAACATCTATCTGTTTTCTAATAGATATTTGAGGTAAGCAGAATTGAAAGATGGCCCTCAAGATTCCCACCCTCTGATGTACATGCCCTGTGTAATTTCTTTCTCTTGACTATGAGCAGTATTTATTAATATAATGGGAAACAATCTGTGTGATTATGTTATGGTATAGGATACAGTTGACCTTAAGAGAAGGAAATTATTCAGTGGGCCTCTCCTCAACAGATGAGCCCTTAAAAGTGACTGTGATGTTCCAGAAGAAATAGAGCAACACCTGAGAGGAATTCAGCATGAGGGAGATCCTCCATTATAGTCTTTTAAGTTGGAGAAGACCACATGGCAAGAAATGTGGGTAACCACTAGGAGCTGAGAGCAGTCCCCAGCTGATAACAGGAAAATAAGAATCTATAGTCCTACAACCACAAGGAAGTAAATTCTGCCAACCTGAATGCTTGTAAGAGGATTCTGTGCTCCAGAGGAGAACACAGCCTGCCAATACTTTGATGTCAACACTTTGAGAACTGAGCAGAGAACCCAGTCATGCCTGCCCAGACTTCTGATCTTCAGAAACTATGATATAATAAATGGCTATTGCTTTAAGCCAGTAAATCTGTGCTAATTTGTTACACAGCAATATAAACTAATACAATATTATCCAAACAATCTCATCTCTATTATTGATTTTCTACCCTTCTTCCCTCCCAATTACACAGCTTATCTCTAGTTCCAGAGACGGCGGTCCTACTTTTCTAAACCAATTATGGTGATATCATTCATTTAGGCAGAAAATAATTCTCTAACCCATCCAGGGCCAATAATTCCCCTGGCATTTGTTATTGGTCAAAGATGGGCATATGATCTGAGTTGACCTGATAAGACTGAAGAGAATGGCTTTTAACCTGTGTTTGAAGGAGAAACACACATACCCAGTATATAAGCGAGGAAATCTGTTGCCCTAAATATTGCTATAATCAGACCATGAAGGAAGCAACCCTGAAGAGAAAGCTTACAAGCAAAGAGGAAGACGTAGCCTAGAGAATGGCAGAAAATGGCCCCAGATTCCTGATCCTACTGTGTATACGGTCCATCTTGTCTCTTCACTTCCTGATTACGTGAAATAATGAACTGGTTTTTATTGATTAAGACAAATTGAGCCATAGTTTTGTTAGAAATAAAAATATCCCAGTATACAGATGATCCAGTCAGAAAGAAGTTACAGAGAGTAACTACTAAATTTGAATTCTAAAAATGTTTATAGTTTACATAGAAAAGACAGAGTAGTAATAAGGATTAAAATATCTATAAATATACTTTATTTATACAAAAATAATCATAACTGATAAATGCTTGCTTTGCTGACAACTCAAGAAAACAGTAAAATGAAATTTGATCCCTCATTTAACAATCATCGATAAAGAAATGCTTCACTATGCTGTGGATGTTACAGGAACCTTGAGAAAAAGTGTGTATGTCATCCTAGGATATATAATATTTGACTAAAGGAGTACTTTTAAATATACTCTAGGCTTTAGTAAATAAGATAAAAAATAACTTCAAGAATAAAGGATCTTAATGGAAATGTGGCTCAAGAATGAGTTATTAATCTAAAGAATTAAATTCTGACAACACCACAAATATTCTTGTAAAAAATTAAATAAACTGTATTAAATATATATTTAATCTAATTGATAAATTCTTTATTTACTTGAGGTACACTAGAAGGTATGTAAAAAAAACCCTCAGTTTATTCAGTAAGTAGAGATATTCTGATTCCTGTATTGAAATTCAGGCTAAACATTTGGAATCCACTAGAATGGCATGTCCATGAGATCAAGAGCTTTTATGGATTTTGATTACTGCTGTGCACATGGTAGGCGTGCAATAAAAATTTAGTGAAAATATTTTGTTTCTGTTCAAGTTAGTAGGTTAGCTGATTGTGATTTTATGTTTGTCTTTTTCCTCTCCCCAATGCCCAGGTTAAAACAACAACAACAACAAAAACAGAAAAAGAAATATAAAAAGGCATACACCTGTAACAGAGAAGTGATTGGAGGGAATTTTTAAAAAGAAAGAAATCAGTAAGAAGAAGTAACTACCCAGAATACAGTAGAGGGGCTGAAAAAAGAATTGTCTCCAAGTGAATTTAATGAAACATCTGGTGGGATGCAAAAATTCCACCTTGATTTTCACAATCCATAAAAACACTCTCCTCATTTGGTGGGTGTTATATAAATGAGCCAAAGATGTCCTCTGTGTGTTGGCTCCTAGGTTGTTTACTTCTTCACAGCATGCTAATGCTTGTTAGCTCAAAAGCCTGGTGGTGACAAATGCAAAGTTTTACGCACAAAATTATTTTAAACATAGCCCAAATAAGCATATTTTTAGCCATTTAGAGCCTGTCTGCTTTGCATAACCCATGAAACTATGCCCAACACTTGCTAGCTATAGTAAGATTAACTCCAGAGCCATAAAGCCCTCAAGTCACTGCTTCTCTTTGGAATTCTCAGACCCAGAAACTCCCCACCACGTTTCTGAGTGACATCACCTAGACATAAGCTCCCACTCTAACTTCTCTTTCCCAAGGAGTTATAGTGATCCCAACTCCCTGGAGTGGAGGGTGTGGGAATGTGCATAGTTGGCTGCCAGTGAACTCATCTTAAAATGCATTCTGTCAGTTCCTAAGCCTACCTCTGTATACACTGTTTCTTACAGAATTACTCTACAGGAAAATTCTTTCTGGAGAAACAGACACAAAGAGTAGGAGAAAGTTATAATAGCTATCCGTTCTTTTTCTTCTAAAATATAATCAAAACAATATACACACAGAAAGTTTGCAACACAATCAGAATTTAAATTTAAGATATCACCACACAGATTTTCCTTTGGTAAACTACTTCTTCCCAAATTTTATATATGTGGTTTTGGTGGGACTTTTCCCCAGTCTATTGCTCCATTTGTGCACGTGTCCAAAACCCATTCAATCCAGATAGTTCAACTTCCTGGCTAGAGTAACTGATTATAAACACAGAGGGACCAGTCACCATTTAATTGACTCAAACATAAAGCCTAGTTAAGAGAAAATCAAATGAAGAAAGGTGGAAAACTGAGAGATGGTAGAGGTGAAGGAGAGAGACAGAGAAAATTCTAATGACATCATTTGAACTTTTGACACCTATTTATGCCTAGAATCAGTTCTATTATTATGGATTTTCATAAAATGTGATTATAATTTCCTCTTTTGCTTAAAACAGTTTTAACTATGCTTTTTATGTTTGCGACACTAACGTCCTGACAAATATAGTAAATGAGTTTAAAAAATTAGGGAAACATGTAGCATTTAGAATTGTTCATTAGGCAAAGTTGGAATGAAAGAAAATAAAATCTCTATTCATATTATAGGATAAGTTTCTAGCTGTCCATAATATTCAGTGATAAACTAGCATATGAAGTTATTGCTTATGGTCACTTAGAACCGTGTACTCACTGAGGATGTAGCAGTAGAAATCTTTATTCTCTTACACAGTAGAAATACCAATTCCAGTTGGCTTAATAAGTTGTCTTTTTTAGGGTTCGGGGTTGGGAAGTGTGGGGTGTAACTGTAAAGACCAAAAGTGGCAGAACAGTCTTTGTGCATTTTCTGATTGGGCTCCAGATACCACTCATCTGAGCCTTTTCCCTCTTGGTCCTATCTTATGTATGCCTTTTTCTTACTCTGACTTCTCCTATTGCACAAAAAAAAGACCAGGCAATTCTAACCTTTGTATGAGTATATCACTTTCCCAGTATTCCAAAACTGATATTTGTATTCAACCTATATGGACAAACTAGTTTACATATCAACCCATGATTGTTGCTAGGGGGATGAAATGTACTGATTGCATAAGGAAAACCAGGAGATTCCCTAGAACTGAAATGGAGTCAGCTTCTGTGTAAAGCAAGGACATAATGGGAAATTAAATTGTTGGTGCACTAGGAAAGGAAGTACAGGGGAATGGGTGCTGGAAAAGCAAACAACTATCTGTGAGTTAGGATGAAACTGGGGGGCCGAGATTCCCTCTACTATGGAGAAGCTAAAATTACTTCATACAGCATTTGATAAATGAAATTAAATAAAGGACAAATCAAATTCCTAAATTATCTCCTAATGAGAGAGATAACATTCAGGGATTTGTTGTGACCTTTTGAAGACTAAGGCATTGCTGAGAACAGAAATCACTGAAGACCAAACCCAGATATTGACCTTGCAGTTTGCAGAATTACAGTACTGGCTGAATTATAGCTTGACTGTATCCGTATCTCCTATGTAAAAGTTAGGGCATTGGTCAGAAAAGACTGTACTCTTGCTAATTGCCGTGAGGATATCGTAGACTAATTGAAAGACAGGAAATAGGCCAATCCCCAAAGTTCCAATGAAACATGTCTCACTATGCATCTCTTTTAGAAATAGTGTCATCCTTGACTGAAGACATTCCTAAGTGAAGAAGTTTTTCCTCAGTGGTTGAAAATAGAATGGCAAATATATGGAATATATTCAACAGGGCCTTGGGTGGAGTGGGAGATTATGGTAAAATTTATAATAAGAGCAAGAAATTAAAATGTTACACACATAAAGAATTTAAGGATTTTTGCCAGTTTTCATCATTAAAACATATGTGGCAAATCTGTAGAAATAGGATTTGGAAGATGCTCAACAGCGATGAGTGAGACATAATTTTGTCACATCTGGAATTCATTGACATCTAGAGCTTATGAGTCAATTTGCTAATTTTGGATAAGGATCCAAACAGTTTGATGGTCCCATTGCTGATCCATACTAAATGACATTGAGAAATCAAAACTCTTAAAGTTCATGAACTACAGCAGTTTATGTAGTTGCTAATAGTCTGGCCAGATGATGCAGAGCCTGGAAGGAAGAAGCAAGTTTGGCAAATGTTAATAAGTGGTAGAAGTATATGTCGAGGTTGGATATTTCAGAATGGGCAAAGAGCCTGAGACAGTCATATCTCCCATAATTGTCCATCAAGAGAAGTCCATTGCAGAAGTGTGCAGTTTAGATGAACTCTCCTGTGGGTATCAGTCCACCTTTCATATGAGGTACCCTGAATTTCCTCTGTGGTTTCATAAACAAATTTGCCATGATTCCAGGGATAAAAACTACACAAGAGTTTAACAATATGGACTTACTCTAGTCAAAAATGAATTTTTTGAAAAACCCACAATAGAATAAATATTTGGATAGCTGACACACAAATGGGCACCAGTGTCATATTATACCGGTATTAATCAAGCATTAACCAAAATTTTCAGAAATGAAGACCCAATTGAGATAAAGAGGCATTTATTTGGGATTTCTTAGGACAGCAGCCTGAAAAGTACAGATATGAGAAGCACTTGAGTTGTGTTCCTTTGGACTACAAAATGGAGGAGGCTTATAATGACAAAAACCACAAGGCCACAGTTAGTTCCATAAGGTGTTTGTCAAGAATTATGATTGGAGCTGTCAAGAAGTAAGGGTGCTTGTTAAGCAAGTATTGGTTGGGGCCAGAAATGGTTACATAGTTGCAAGGGGGGAACCTTGAGACCTAGATGTTGTTCTAGAAAAATAAACAAAAATGGCTGGTGGTGTCCTTGGAAGGTTGTGATTTGGTATAGTTAAGAAAGTTCAAATTCTCAGTGGTGCAGAAACATGTCTGGAACCAGATCCTCAATAGCCGCCCAACTCCATTTTGTTTGCTTGAACTAGGATTACTCCATTATGATTTCAATCTGTCATCACAAGTAAGCTTTTTTTTCCTGTTTATTTTCCTCCCCCTATAATCTTGAAGGCATTCTTCTGCTGCTGCTACCTCACACATTATCTCTGAGTCTGGAGAACCTGAATAAAGGAGCTGACACTAAGGTCTGACACCCAGCAATCTCACTTCCAGTAGTCTAAGCTGAATCAGAACTGTGCTGTGGGAGAAGAGCAGCTTAATCAGATGAGAGATTGCTTTGAACTTGCCTAGTAGACTTCTTAAAACCTACAACTAACCAGAAGAACAGTGAGATCCACACAGGGTTATATACAGGGACAGGAAAGAATTATTTGAAACACAACTTACAACCTTATTCCTCAAAGTATGATCCACACAGCAGCAGCAGCACCTAAGAGTTTGTTTAGGACAAGAGAATCTTAGGGCCTACCCAGTACCCCCTGAATTATAATATTCATTTTAACAAGCTCTCCAGGTTGTGCACATTAAAGTGCACTGGTTTATAGGATAGTAAAGAGAGAGAGTGGAGCTGATTTTTTCATGCCAACTTTCTGTTTTAGATAATTAATAACAGTTGTGAAGTGTTTATAATGATTTACTTGGCTGTTATAGAACTGAAGAAAAATTCTTAAGCCATCATTGGGTGAATCAGCAAAGAAGGCTTTTTTTTTTTTTTTCTTGAGTAATGAGTCAGACTGCCTGTAATGACCAAAAATTTTAAGAGTATAAAATACATTTGCCTACTGAAGAATCAAGTCTAATAAAAATATATATCCCCTGCAAATAGCTTTCAAGCCCTGCCTATGATTCTATGAATTCTTTCTATATATATGTATTTATATACCTATAGATACAGATATAGACATCTATATCATATATATGTATATATGTGTATATATGAAATTACTATATTTTATTTTGTATAAACTATTATTATGAAAACTATTAAATTATTATGTATCTAAATGCATCTTCTCTGACAAATCCAGATACATAAAGTGAAATTATACTCTTGTTTGATCAATTCAGTGGTCATATTTCTTTTCCTCATTCTCTATATAGTTAACGTGTAAGAGTTTTATAAGTAAATGTTTTATAAGTAAAAGTTTTATAAATAAGTATAGAAGAAAAAAAAAAGATGACTCTCTTTGGGGGAAAAAAAAAACTGTAAATGTGAAGGGCAGGGGGAGGTATCTATCTAGCCAAAAGAATAAAGGAAACTCAGATAGGCAGCTCTTGGCTGATGCAGAACAATGTTAGCAGAAAAGCTTGCCTGATTAAGGCAGGCAATTTAGTGGTTTGGGATTTTGAGCTTTAACATTTCAGTGCCGATCATCACCAGGGAGTATGTACCCCAACAGCTGGGATCCTTGTAATACCTTCAGGGAACAAACTTTTTTTTCCCTGCAAGAACTTAATCCCTACTCAGCTACTTTCTGGGCCAAAGGTTTCTCTAAGGCTTTATAGAAAAACTCATACCTAAAAAAAAAAGACATTTAACCATCTTACCCATCTACCCCTTTTCAATTCCCTGTGACCTCTAAAAAGTTGGTTGCACATTTAGTTATTTTATAAGTCATGGAAGGTTCAAAAATAACCTCAGGGATAAGCTATTTTATAACTAGTTGAAGGGATCGCAGAGAATTTTAAAGTCCTTGTCACCATCTCTTTCATAGCAAACATTATTTTTTGGAGCTTTCTATATTTATTATATGTCTATAAATTCATCTTATAATTTATAGAAATGTGGTAAACAAACAAATGGAAAAAACTGCTTTTTTAATGTGGAAATATAAGCTAAGTATAAATTAATAAAAATTGTCATACAAAGTAGATTTTACTATCATTTCCCTTAATAAGAGGAATCATGCTCATTTTACATGACCAGTAAAGTAATTATGATGGACTTTTTGCATCATAGATAATGAATGTTCATTTACCAAAATGTAGAAAGTATTCCCATTTCAAGTTCCCTCTTAATGCTGACTTGGACATTTGTTTTAGAGTTGCTTAACACTCATAAATGTACCTACCTGTACAGTCACCTCCCAAGGAAGTGTTGGTTGTTTTTTGTTTTGTTTTGTTTTGGGAAAGGAAACCAAATATACAGGTATTATAAAAGAAACCATTCCTCACCAAGTATTTTCAACCTTATTTATTTTTTGCTCCTGGAGAAGATCCAGTTTAACATAAGATACTGACTTAGCTCGTTTGTCTGTCAGATAAACATATTTCAAGGTCAAATGAAATATAATGCCATGTATAGGTTTTCCTGGATAAATGAACCAATGACTAAATAATTTATCTGTTGAAAATTTTCTAAAAATACAGATTGCTTTTAAAACCATTTTGTTTTGTCAGTTTGAAGAAATAAGATTAGCTAAAATAATTGATGATACCCTTCAGCTGTCTACTTGGCCCACACTGATGGAACAAGACATTAAACTACTCACTCTAGTCTTTAACATACTCTCCAATATACTTTTTTGTTTTCTGCCAGTATATGTGCTTCCTGATTCATGTTTTGGATTCCTAAGTAGGTTGAGGAAAGGGGAGAAGAGGCCTCCTACTCTATACGGTCACAGTGTATTAAGTGGCAAATAAGCAGGATAGACGTCTTAGCTCCCTAAGGCATATTATA
This sequence comes from Globicephala melas, assembly GCF_963455315.2. Lineage (NCBI taxonomy): Eukaryota > Metazoa > Chordata > Mammalia > Artiodactyla > Delphinidae > Globicephala > Globicephala melas. The sequence goes on from NC_083317.1 coordinate 37,531,042, forward strand.
ATATTTATAAGGCATATTATAATATTTATAAGGTACACACATCACTAGAATCTCATTGACAAATATAAATGGATCCCTTTACCAAGAAAATAGATAGCAACAACTAGAAATGAAAGAAAACATTCCTTACAAGCATAGTTAAATTTCTTTTGAGAATTTTTAGTAACTGCTTAGTCAGCCATTGGCAACTAAAACTGGCCAGGCATATGTCATAGAAATGTTCAAGTCTAATAATGAGAATATAATGTTGTTTACTAAAAAGTATTTATTTTTGTATTGAAGTATAGTTGACACACCATACAAAGTTATTATAATATTATTGACAATATTCTGGGCTGTACATTATACTCCTGTGACTCATTTATTTTATAATTAATATATTGTACGAATCTCCTTCACCTATTTCACCCATTCCCTACCCCCTTCCCTCTGGAAATCACTGGTTTGTTCTCTGAATCTGTGAGTCTGTTTCTGCTTTGTTATATTTGTTCATTTGTTTGTTTTTTAGGTTCCACATATACGTAAATAAAAATAATAATACAGTATTTTTCTTCTCTGTGACTTATTTCACTTAGCATAGTACCCTCCAGGTCCATCCATGTTGCTGCAAATGGCAAGGTTTCATTATTTTCTATGGCCGAGTAATAATTCATTATATCTATATAATACATATTAATTATATATAATGAGATTATATATATATATATATCCCACAACTTTTTTATCTATTCATGTGTCAGTGAACACTTAAGTTGTTTCCATATCTTGTCCTTTGTAAATAATGCTATAATGAACACAGGGGTGCATATATCTTTTTGACTTAGTGTTTTCATTTCCTTCAGGGAGACACCCAAGATTTGCTGGATCTTTAATTTTTTGAGGGAAACATCTACTGTTTTCTGTAGTGGCTGTATCAATTAACATTCCCACCAACAGTGCACTAGGGTTCCTTTTCCTCCACATCCTTGCCAACACTTGTTATTTCTTGTCTTTTTGATCATAGCCATTCCGACAGGTATGAAGTGATATCTCATTGTGGTTTTGATTTGCATTTTCCTGATGATTAGTATTGTTGAGCATCTGTTCTTGTGCCTATTGGCCATCTGTATGGCTTCTTTGTAAAAATGCCTATTCAGGTCCTCTGCTCATTTTTTAATCAGATTGTTTATTTGTTTGATATTTATGTATGTTTTTTATATTGACATATTTTGAATATTAAACCCTTATCATACATATAGGTATGATATTTGCAAATATCTTCTCTCATTCAGTAGATGGCTTTTTTCTATTTTTGAGGTTTCCTTTGCTGTACAAAAGCTTTTTGTTTTGACATAGTCACATTTGTTTATTTTTTGCTTCTGTTGCCCTTGCCTGAGGAGACATAATCCAAAAAAATATTGCTAAGACCAATTTAAAAAAGCATACTCCCTATGTTTTCATTTAGTTTTATGTTTGCAGGGTTTATATTTAAGTTTTTAATCCATTTGACTTTATTTTTGTATATAATATAAGAAAATGGCTTAGTTTCATTCTTTTACATGTAGCTGTCCAGTTTGCCAATACCACTTATTGAAGAGACTGTCTTTTCTTCATTGTATATATGCTTCCTTTGTAGTAAATTAATTGACCATGCGTGGGGGGGATTATTTCTGGGCTATCAATTTTGTTCCATTGATCTATGTATCTGTTTTTTTTGCCAGTCATACTGTTTTGATTACTATAGCTTTGTAGTATAGTCTAAAATCAGGGAACATGATAACCTCAGCTTGGTTTTCTTTCTCAAGATTGCTTTGGCAATTTGGGGTCTTTTGCAGTTCTACAAAATTTTAGGATTATTTGTTTAGTTATGTGAAAAATGCCATGGATATTTTGATAGGGATTGTATTGAATCTGTAGATCACTTTGGGTCATATAGTTATTTTCACAATATTAATTCTTCTGATTCATGAGCATGGTATATCTTTCCATTTATTTATGTTGTCTTCAAATTCTTTCATCAATGTCTTATAGTTTTCAGTGTACAGGTCTTTCACATCCTTGATAAATTTATTCCCAGGTATTTCATTCTTTTTGATGTGATCATAAGTGGGATTGTTTTCATGATTCCTCTTTCTAATAGTTCATTATTAATGTGTAGAAATGCAACATATTTCTGTGTAATAATTTTGTATCCTGCAACTTTACAAAATTCATTTACTAGTTCTAATAGTTCTTTAGTGAAGTCTTTAGGATTTTCTATGTATAGTACATGTCATCTGCAAACAGTGACAGTTTCACTTCTTCCTTTCCAATTTGGATATATTTTGTTTCCTTTTCTTGTTTGATTGCTGATGCTGTGTTAAATAAAGGTTGTGAGAGTGGGCATGCTTGTCTTGTTCCTGATACTGGAGGAAAAGCTTTCAGCTTTCATTGTTGAGTATGATGTTAGCTGGGGGTTTGTCGTAAATAGCCTTTATTGTGTTGATGTATGTCCTCCCATACACATCTTATTGAGAATTTTTGATCACTAATGGATGTTGAATTTTGTCAAATGCTTTTTTTGTATCTATTGGAATGATCATGTGATTTTTACCCTTCCTTTTATTAATGTGGTATATCATTTTGATTTATTTGTGGATATTGAACCATCCTTGTATCCCTGGACTAAATCCCTCTTGATCAAGCTGTGTAATCCTTTTAATTTACTGTTGAATTTGGTTTGCTAATATTTTGTTGAGACTTTTGCCTCTAAATTCATCAGGGATATTGGCCTGTACTTTTCTATTTTTCTTTTTTTTTTTTAATAGTGTCTCTGTCTGTTTATGGTATCAAGGTAATGCAGGACTTTTTTTTTTTTTTTTTGCAGTACGCAGGCCTCTCACTGTTGTGGCCTCTCCCATTGTGGAGCACAGGCTCCGGACGTGCAGGCTCAGCAGCCATGGCTCACGGGCCTAGCCACTCCACGGCATGTGGGATCTTCCCGGACCGGGGCACAAACCCGTGTCCCCTACATTGGCAGGCGGACTCTCAACCACTGCGCCACCAGGGAAGCCCAATGCAGGACTTTTATAATGAGTTTTAAACTGTTTCCTCTTCTTCCATTTATTGGAATAGTTTGAGTAGAACATGCATTAATTCTTATTTTACTGTTTGGTAGAATTCCCCTATGAAGCTATCCAGTCCTGGACTTTTGTTTCTTGAGAATTTTTTTGATTACTGAAATAAATTCTTTAGTAGTATTGGTCTGTTCAGATTTTCTTTCTTCCTAGTTTGGTCTTAGAATATTGTATGTTTCTAGGAATTTATCAAATGTTTCTAAGTTGTCCAATTTTTTGGCATTTAATTGTTTGTAGTATTATCTTATGACTGTTTGTATTTCTATATTATAGGTTGTAACTTCTGCTTTTTCATTTCTAATTTTATTTATTTAATCCCTCTCTTTTTTTCTTGATGAATCTGGTAAAGTTTTATCAATTTTGTTTATCTTTAAAAATAGCTCTTTAATAGTTTCATTGATCTGTTCTTTTTCTTTCTTTTTTTTTTTTGATTTCTATTTCATTTATTTCTGCTCTGATCTATATTATTTCCTTTCTTCTACTATCTTTGGGACTTGTGGATTCTTCATTTTCTAATTCCATTAGGTGTAAAGTCAGGTTGTTTATTTGAGATTCTTCTTGTTTCTTGCGGTAAGCCTGTACACTATAAACTTCCCTCTTAGAAGTGATTTTGCTAAGTCTCATACATTTTGGAAACATGTGTTTATATTTTCACTCATTTCAAGGTATTTTTTAATTTCTTCTTTGATTCCTTCATTGACCCAATGATGTTTTAGTAGTATGTTGTTTAGTCTTCACATGTTTCTGTTCTTCCTGTTTTTTTCCTACAATTGATTCCTGGTTTCATACCTTTATAGTCAGAAAAGATGCTTGACATGATTTCAACCTTCTTAAATTTATTGAGACATGTTTTGTGGCCTACAATGTGATTTATCCTGGAGAATTTTCCATGCACACTTGAAAAATATATGTATTTTGCTGTTTGAGGATAGGCTGTTTTATAGATAATATACTAAGTCCATCTGGTCCAATTTGTTGCTTAAGGCCACTTTTTCCTTATTGATTTTTTTGTCTGGATGATCTATCCATTGATTTAAGTATGATATTAACAACTCCTACTATTAGTGTAATACTGTCACTTTCTCTGTTAATATCTGTTAATATTTGCTTTACAATTTTAGTTGCTCCAAGTTAGAGGCATAAATCTTATATCCCCTTTTTGATTGACCCCTTTATCATATGTAATGCCATTCTTTGTCTTTGTTATAATCTTTGTTTTAGAAATCTACTTTGTCTGATATGAGTATTGCTATCCCAGCTTTCTTTTTGTTTCCATTTGTATGGAATATCTTTTTCCATCCCTTCACTTTTAGTACATGTGTGTCTTTAGCTCTGAAGTGAGTTTCTTGTAGGCAGCACATAAATGGTTCTTTTTTATTCATTCAGCTACCCTATGTCCTTTGATAGAGGCACTTAGTCATTTAAATTTATAGTTATTACTGATAGGTATGTATTACTTATTGCCCTTTTTTTTTTTTTACTTGTTTTCTGGTGGTTTATGTAGTTCTTCTCTGTTCTTTTATTCTTCTGTTAGTTTCCTCCAAGGTGGTTTGATAATTTTTTTTAGAGTTAGGTTTGGGTTTCTTTCTCTTTGTTTTTTATATATCTATTGTAGGCTTTTGGTTTGTGGTTACCATGAATTTCATATATATCAACCTCTATATAATATGTATTTATTTTAAACAGATAGTTGTTTTTGTTCAACCACGTTCTAAAAGCTCTGCCTTTTTTACTACCTCCCACTTTTATGTTTTTGACATATTTTACATCTTTTTTGTATCCTGTAGCTACTTCTTGTAGTTATAGTTGATTTTATGACTATTGTTTTTTTAACCTTCATACTAGCTTACTTAAGTGGTTGATTCGCTGTTGTTATTATATATTTGCTTTTAACACTGAGTTTTTTCCTTCTTATATTTTCTTATTTCTTGTTATGTCCTGTTCTTTTTCACTTAAAGAAGACCCTTTAACATTTCTTGTAAGGCTGGTTTAGTGGTGATGACCTCTTAGATTTTGCTTGTCTGGGGAACTCTTTATCTCTCCTTTGATTTTGAATGATAACCTTGCTGGTTATCATTCTGTAGAGTATCCTTGGTTGTAGTTTTCTTTTGTTTTAGCACTGTATATATATAATGCCACTTCCTCTGGCCTGCAAAGTTTCTGTTGAAAAATCAGTTGATAACCTTATGGGGGTTTTCTTGTATGTGACCCTTCATCTTTCTCTTGCTACCTTTAAAATTATATCTATGTCTTCAACTTTGCCATTTTAATTATGGTATCTCTTGGTGTGGATCTCTTTGCATTCATCTTGTTTGAAGCCCTCTGGGCTTCCTGGACCTAAATATCTGTTTTCTTCCCCAGGTTAGGGAAGTTTTCATCAATTTATTAATCAAATATATTTTCTGCCCCTTTCTTTCTCTATTCTCTTTCTTGGAGCCCTACAATGGAAATGTTGATATGCTTGATTTTGTCCCAGAGTTTCCTTAAAGTGTCTTCATTTTTAATGCTCTTCTGATTGGTTGATTTCCACTATTCTGTCTGCCAGGTTGCTTATTCATTCTTCTGTATCACCTAATCTACTGTTGATTTTCTCTAGTGTATTTTTCATCTCAGTTATTGTATTCTTCAGCTCTGAGGGTTCTTTTTTTATATTTTCTAATTCTTTGTTAAAGTGTTCACTGTGTTTCTCTATTCTCCTGATTTCATCCAGCATTTTTATAATCTTTGAACTCTTTATTAGGTAAATTACTTATCTCTGTTTCCTTAGAGTTTTTTTCTGGACTTTTATCTTATTCTTTCATTTGGAATATATTCCTCTATTTTCTCTCTCTTTTTTTTTTTTTTTTTTTTTTGTGGTACACAGACCTCTCACTGTTGTGGCCTCTCCCATTGTGTAGCACAGGCTCCAGACGCACAGGCTCAGTGGCCATGGCTCACGGACCTAGCTGCTCTGCAGCATGTGGGATCTTCCTGGACCAGGGTACAAACCCGTGTCCCCTGCATCGGCAGGCGGACTCTCAACCACTGAGCCACCAGGGAAGCCCCTATTCTCATTTGTTTTTACTCTGTGTTTGTCTCTATGACTTAGGCAAAACAGTTCTCTCTCCCAGTCTTGAAGGCATTTACTTATGTAGGAGCATCCCTATGCAAACTGTTTGTGCCTGTTGCCATTGGCAAGAGAGCTGAGGTGAAGCACTCATGAGCTGTGACTTCTCCCAGGGTGTATCAGAAGCTGCTGCCTTGATGCGGAGGTAGAAATGGGGCTGAAGCCCGAGCCTGGCATGGGCTTCTTTTCGGTATACTATAGGCCACTGCCTTGGTGGGGGTGTGTGTGCAAGAAATGGAGGAGCTAAAACTGGAGGTTGACATAGACCAAGGCTTCTATCGTGGTGTGCTGGTGGCTGACATCTTGGCAGGATGAGGCTGGCTCCAGAAAGGCTAGGTCTAGAGCCTGGTTCAACCTAGGACTTCTCCCAAGGCATACTGAAGGCTTCTGCCTGGCAGGGGGATTGGAGCCAGTGCTGGGTGAAGGCTAGGTGGTGTGTTGGATGTGTTGGATTGGCCTTATAAGGTCAGCTACAGTGCCAGGTGCTTTTCAATCTGCTGCCTCTCTTCTGGGACTCAGAGTGAGTAAGTTTGTGTGTGTACCCTTTAAGAGTGAGTCTCAGTTTCCTGTAGCCCTCCAGTTCTCCTGGTCTTAAGGCCTGCTGGTTTTCAAAACCTGTTAAAGGGGCTTATCTTCCCAGTGCTGCTCCCCAAGGCTGAGGTCCCCAATATGGAGACTGAACCCCTTGCTGCTTAGGGAGGATCTTCCAACTTGTGACATCCTCTTCCTCTTTTTGGTCACCCACCAGGGATGTGAGACCTCACTAGATTGCTTCTTTTACCCTCCTATCCATCTTGGTGTAGTTTTTTCTTTATATATTTAATTGTAGAAGAGCTGTCCTGCTAGTTTTCTGGTCATTCTCAGAGATAGTTGTTCTATATGAAATTTTAGCTCTGGTGTATCCGTGGGAGGAGGGAGCTCAGGGTCTTCCTACTCCGCCATCTTGATCCCATCTCCTGCTTATTTTACTATCTTAATTTAAAATACATTGGACTTCCCTGGTGGCACAGTGGTTAAGAATCTGCCTGCCAGTGCAGGAGACAGGGGTTCGAGCCCTGGTCCTGGAAAATCACACTTGCTGCAGAGCAACTAAGCCCATGTACCACAACTACTGAACCTGTACTCTAGAGCCTGTGCACCACAACTACTGAAGGCCACACGCCTACAACCTGTGCTCCACAGCAAAAGAAGCCACTGCAATGAGAAGGCCTGAGAAGCCCACACACCACGACAAAGAGTAGCCCCTACTCACCTCAAATAAAGAAAGCCTGCACACAGCAATAAAGACCCAATGCTGCCAAATAAATAAATTTATATTAAAAAAAAGGTGCTATGGCTAACTCTAATATATTAAAAATAAATAAATAAAATATGTTGATATAACTTCAAGAAGTTATGCAAATATAATAACTATAAAAGAGTAAACAAAACTCCAAAGAAATGGTAATTTGTCAATTTAAAAAATATATATCAATATATATATATAGATAGATAGATCTTGTGTTGGTAGAATGTAGCAATTCATAAGTAAATTTGTTTCTGTATAAAATAGTAAATTGACCCTATTATCAACTGAAGACACTTTATATTAGCTTATGAAATGGGAAAATATGTGGTTTGAAAAAGTGACCAAATGCAGACTTTGAAGGAATCTTGAATCCATGTGCTATCCCTTCAGAAAATACAAGGGGCTTTTTATAGTGGTGTTCCATGAAGGATGGCAATCATGTCTACAAAGAAAATTACTAACTTTGCATTAAATGGAATAGAACCCTATGTTTCTAAATAAATGAGAACAAAATGGACAGTATTCTTTCTATTTTGCCTTTTATCAAACTAGATTTATATACACATTTAGGCTTTTGGTGTCATATCTAAGAATCCTTTGTCAAATCTGAAGATTTTCCCTCACTTTTCTTCTAAGAGTTTTATCATTTAAGCTCTTGCATCTAGATATTTGATGCACTTTGTGTTAATTATAGTGCGAAGTAAGGGTTCAGCTTCATTCTTTTGCATGTAACTCTCAAGTTGTCCACCATTTGATGAAATGACTACTCCTTACCCATTGAATACTTGTATTAATTTACTAGGGTTGTTGTAACAAAGTACTACAAACTGGGTGGCAGAGATTTCTTGAAAATGATTCAAATGGAGTGATTAAGGTACCTGAACTTTATGACATATTCAGGAATTTTATACTCCTGTACACAAACATAGACACAGAGAAACATATCTAAAGGCCTAGAGAAGAGCATTTATTAAATGACTGATCAAATCATCTTAAAAACATGAGGATTAGAGAGAATCTTTTCCCCTTAATTATACTTAGTTTAGATAAAATAGAAACATAGACAATACCTGTTTTAAAATGCATGCTTTAAGAAAAAAATAATTCTCTACAACTTTTAACCAAGACATATATTTTGTGAGTACTTGTTTTACTTAACAATTTATTATTTAGTTGTTTTCATAGTCATGGAGTAAGGATATTCTTTCTACCATGATATAAGAGACCATACAGATAAATATTAATAAAGATATATATTTTTAAATTATATAAAATATAAAGCATAAAAATAATATATAAAAGTCACAGGTATGTGAAAACTTCTAGCAAAAATATTTATAACAAATATAATAAAATAATGTTTTCTTCAATATGCAAAGATTTTTATGAATAAATAAGTAATAAAATTAAACCAATAGAAAAATAGGTAAAGAACATAATGAAAGATTGAATTATGTGTTCACAACATTATTTTTCTCCATGTTCTTTTCATGTGCCCATACCCCACTGAATTTGGTCTTGACTTGTGACCCACTTTGGCAATGGAATGTAAGGGGATATTTTGTCACATCTCAGATGCTCCTACATCTGAACAGCTTTAGATATTACTGTGTATCTTGACAGGGATACACAGGGATACACATTTTAGATACTGACCATGGCTGCAACCTGGGTTTCAAAATGAGTACACTCACAGAGACGATCCCAGAAAAGCCAGTATAAACCCACTTACTTTTATAGCATAAGCAAGAAATAAATGTATTTTGTCATAAAACACTGAGAAATCAGATTATCACAGTTGTAAAGGCTGACTTATACAAACATAGACTTAAAGTTCAAAGAAAAATAGATACAAGTAGCCAGTTAAACACAGGAAAATATGTTCAACTTCACTCATGTTTAAAAAATGCAAATTAAAACAGCAATGAGATATACTTTGTTTAGTTTATCATATTAGCTAAGGTTTATAAACAATGTTGACAGTACTTTGAGAAAATTAAGCATTCTCAAACACTATTGGTTAAAGTTTAAAGTCATTCAACCTCTTTCTCCTATGAAAACTTTAAAAGCACATGCCATAAGAGATAGCAGTTCCACTTTGGGGAATTTTTTCTACCTATAAATTCAAATATGGACACAAAGACATATGTGAGGTGATGCTCATTGCATATTCCTTTAAATAGTAAAAAGCAACATGATATGTGATGTGATCAAAAAAAAAAAATGTAAAAAATGAGAAACCCTCAAAAACTCCAAAAAACAAACTGAAAACCCAAGCAAAATAATAAAGAATGGGAAAAAAGAAAATTAAAAGAATAGGGAATTGATTAAATACATTAATAGGCTACTGTAGAATAACTAGCCATTTAAGAACATAATTGGAAGGATACTAATTTTAAAAATCAAGTTTCACAACAGTGTCCCAATATAATTTCTTATATTTTTGAAATATTCAGATATGTGTATAGAAATTATCTATACTTAAGAAAATAGTTTAAATGTTATATCTTGCAAATTTTCCTGTGAAGCTGCTAGTGCCACAGTGAAGAAACTTCTACTTATCACTATTTGCTACTCTATATGAATATTTGGACCATATTATGTATTATTTTCATGTTTAGAAAACTTAGTTTAAGAGTAAAATTAAATAAAATAAAAATCTGTTTTAAAAATATTTGAGCTGAGTTATCAATTTTGATCTCACACCAGCATGCTCACTATCCTGGACCCATGAGACTCTGCCGCCCCCTGTGGCAGAAAACATAAATTGAAGATGAAGGTATTAAAAGGAAAAACAAACAAACAAAAAACAGAGACAAGGTTTAAGGCTTAAAATACACAGTTGCTATTTGGGGAAATCACCTGGAATCATGTGATCTCCTAATTTTGTACTGAATACAAAATAAATATGTAGATTTATTTATGAATTCATATAAAATTAGGGAAGCAAGTAAAACAACATCTCCAAGATCTTCTTTACATTTCAAATACAATGTGCCCCTTATGCAAAAAAAAAAAAAAAATTATAACTCACAGCTGGACTCTCATTAATGGGTCTCACATTTTTTTCTAGCCCAGAGGGCTTACCTGTATTATTGATTTTAAATCAAATAAGAAATTCTCAGGACTTTCTGCTCTTTGCTTCTTAGATTGTGATTTCACATGCAAATGAATTTCAGTGTTTTAACTGGATCAGACAAAAACTCAGTGAAGAAAAGACATTCATACAGGCATTTGCCTATAGACATATGATGTCTCTTGCCTTATCTCTTTTATCCCTCATGGGTAGATTCCCCAGGCCCTGCTGAGTCAGGTTAAGTTAGCTTAGAAAAATTTCAATTTTGTGTACCATTCACTGACAGAAGCATTGAGTAACTAATAAAAGGAACCACAGGGAGTAGTTTCAGTCTGCAGTTTCTGTCATGGGGAAAAATTAATCACAAATTGTTATATACAGGAACATCATTTTTAAAACTATGATTTAAAAGGGCACAATCAGCTAATTGAAGCCAGAAGAGAAATGCTTAAATAATGTATAAAGTGAATATCTTGGTAGAACTATTTTTTAAACATTTTAAAAGGTTTTTTTTCCTTCTGTGGCTTGAAACATTCCCAGGAAGTAATGATACAGAAAAATAACTGGAATAGAAAAATTGAAGCAAAAATTTCCCAAATACCACAGAAAACAGAAATCAACCAGTCAAGTAGAGTAACTATATAAAACTTGTTTATTATGTTATCCATATTATGAATTTTTGAGAGGAAATATGGCGTCATAGGCATTCATTTTTTGTCCCATTCTAATTGACAGCAATGACATTTATACATTGAACCTAGAAAGATTTGTGTATAACTCCTCTCCCAAACAAAGAGGAGAATGGAACCAAATTCAAATCACAATTCCACTAGATTTAGGGACGTGCTTTTGGAATATTGATCTTTGCCCTCCAGGATTTCAACTTGAGTGTTCTGCAGAGATAATATAGCAAAGGCTTTACTAGCAGTATGAATAAAGAGCCTGTAGTATTCATAAGGAAACAATGTAATGCTTCAGTTAGAAGTCATGGAAGTCCTATTCCATATCCGTCGACGTGTAATAAATTACCCCAAAACTCAGTGGTTAAAAAAACCAAAATTTATCATTTCATAGTTTCTGTGAATCAGAAATCTGGGTACAGCTCAGCAAGATCTTCTAATTCAGGATCTCTCAAAAGGTTGCAATGAAAATGGTGGCCAGTGCTGGGGAGTTATCTCAAGGCTCCAGTGGGGACAGATCCACATCCAACCTCACTTAAATGATTGTTAGTAGGACTTAGTTCTTCAAGGGATGCTGCCAAATGGAGACCCTCAGTTCCTTTCTAGCTATTGGTCAAAGACTGCCTTTAGTACATTACCACAATGTCTTTTCCAGCACAGCAACTTTCTCCATCAAAGCCAGCAAGAAAGTCTGCTAGCAAGGTAGAAGTCATCTGTCTTTTGTAACTATCATGGAAGTGACATTTCATCAACTTTGCTATATTATATTGGTTAGAAGTGAGTCACCACATCCAAGTTACATTCAAGGGGATGAAATTTACAAAACAGCTTGAAAATGAAGAGTTGGAGATCACTTTAGGCCATTTTAGAAGTCTGTCTACCACAGAAAATTTCAAACTAAAAGTGATTTTCTTCTCTGAAGATATGTAGCAAGCCACCAGTACATTTCTGTTGCCTTTGATAAATTCGCTGAATAGAAAAGCTAATGACAATGCTGATTTTATTAGTTAAAGTGTTATGACATTAACAATAAAAGGTTTTTGTGGTGAGACATAACTTACTAGTCTCATTTTTCTAAAGATTTCTTTAAAATTTATTTCTAATGCTTCTACTGTCAACAGTTGTAATGAAATGCCTTTCATCAATAAAATCAAATTGACCATTGTCAATTTTGGAACAAATATTATGGAACTTATTGCAGCACCAAAACCCTCCTCTCAAAACATACAGCCCTTTGGACTTTTGTAGAAATGATAACTAGTCAAAAAGCAATTTGGCTCACTGAATTGTATGGAAATTCTTTTTTAAAAGAGAAAAGATGGATGATTTAATTGGTGCTCATGAAGCTAGATTAACAATACAAAAGTAAACCACAAAGAAACATAAAAAGAAAATGAATCAAAAAGCAGTTATTAATAAAACAGACAACAACCAAAAGAGAGAAAAATAAAACTAAAAGATGATTATTTGAAAAGTCTAAGAAAATAAACTTCTCAAATCAAACTCAGTAAAAAAGAAGGACATTAATACATCAGTGTTTCAAAAAGGTAATAATGAACACTTTTATGTTAATAAAATTTTAAACTACAGATAATATAAATAATTTTCCACAATAGCAGTTTTCAACATATTGATCTCAGGAATTCTGCACTCTTAAAATTATTGAGGATCCCAAAGGGTTTCTATTTATGCAAGCTGTTTCTATCAACATTTATAGTTTAAAAATGAAAAAAAAATGTTAAAACATACATGTATTAATTTATTTTACAATGTAACAATAATAAATACATTACATGTTTATAAATGTAAATAACATTTTATAAAACAGTAGCTATACTTTTCTAAAACAAACAAAAAAATGTAGTGAGAATACTATGTATCTTTAAAATTTGGTTTAATATCACATTAAATCTGCTAAAATATCACAGCCCTATCTCTGAAACCTTGAAAAATTCCACTGCACACTTGTGAGATAAAAAGAATGAAAAAAGGTAAATAATATTTTAGTACAGTGTAATTGTGAAAATAGTTTTTACCTCACAGACCTCCTGAAAATTTCTCCAGAAGCCACAGGGGTTCTTGGAGCACAATCTAAGACAAGCTTTTCAACAAAAAAAAATATACAAACAAAATTTCAATCAAGAAAAAACAGAAATGACTAAATCTGTCACCTTTAAAGTAAATTATAAGCAATCAAAAATTTCCTAGAAAAATGGTACAGATGAACCAGTTTGCAGGGCAGAAATTGAGACACAGATGTAGAGAACAAACGTATGGACACCAAGTGGGGAAAGTGGCGGGGGAGGGGGTGGTGGTGTGATGAATTGGGAGATTGGGGTTGACATATATACACTAATATGTATAAAATGGATAACTAATAAGAACCTGTTGTATAAAAAAATAAATAAAATTCAAAAAAAATCAACTAAAAAAAAAAATTTCTGACAATTTCATCCCTACCCAAAGGGGACAGAGACAGGGAAAATACTAGGTCTAGACAAGTTTTACTAATCTGTCAAGAACAGGTAACCCCAAATTTGTAGAAAATAGATTAAAAAAATAATCACTCTATGTGCTCAGCATAACTCTAACAAAAGATGCAAGTAAGCTTATTGCAAGGAAAGAAATTTTCAGCTATCTCACTACTAGAATTAATGAGAGAGTTCACTGGGATTTATGGAGATGAGATCAGAATACAAAAATGAGTAACATTTATATATTCTACCAGTTTCTCTATTTAGGTATTAGAACAGGGGAAAAGAACATAATTTTTAAAGGCAATATAAAGCATTTGGTATCTGGGTAAAACTCTAACAAAGGGTGTCCCTTTATGAGGAAAATTAAAACACATTATTGAAGGACACACACACAAAAAAAAAGGTCTGAAAAAAAAATGTACCACATTCCTTTATGGGAGGACTCAATAATCTTTTAAAACAAAGTCAATTTTCACCAAATTATTTTATGAATTCATGAAATTTACATCAGTATTTCAATTTTCAATTATTTTAAAAATGATATTTGACAGACTATTTCTGATACTCTGCTGCTTACTATCAAAAACTAGGAGCTTTAGAGAAAATGCAGAGTCTCAGGCCCTATTCCAGACATAATGGAATCATCCAGACCACAGTTACATGGACATCAAAGTTTGAAAAGCAGCCATCTTCCAGAAATCTAAAAATGACCAAAATACTCAAAGAGGGCTTCCCTGGTGGCGCAGTGGTTGAGAGTCCGCCTGCCAATGCAGGGGGATGCGGGTTCGTGCCCTGATCCGGGAAGATCCCACATGCCGTGGAGCGGCTGGGCCCGTAAGCCATGGCTGCTGAACCTGTGCATCCAGAGCCTGTGCTCCACAATGGGAGAGGCCACAACAGTGAGAGGCCTACGTACCGCAAAAAAAAGAAAAAAAAAGAAAAACTCAAAGAACAAAAATAAGAACTGGGGGTTCCTGCCCTATAAGATATCAAGAGTTAATGTTACCAGGATAACATTTAAGGCAAAGTGGCATTGATACATGGATAGATGATCAATGAAACAAAATATATAATAGGAATAGACCCTATTTTATATATCATGGTATCATGACATAAGATAGATAAAACATTACAAGTTAGTGGTGATAGGATCATCTAGTCAATAAATATCTTTGAGACAACTCTGTGTGTGTGTGTGCATGTGTGTGTGTTAGTTATTGATCAAATACCTTACATGTGAAAAGCAGGATTTTACAGATATTTAAAGTAATTAAATTAAAGCAAATATCTTTTCAAGTTTGGTGAAAGGAAGGATTCACTATATGTGTTAGTCAGCTTGTGCTGCCATAACAAAATACCATAGACTTGGTGGTTTAAACAACAGATATTTATTTTCTCACAGTTCTGGATACTAGGCATCCAAGATTAAAGTTTTAGCAGATTTGGTTTCTGTTGAGAGGTCTGTTCCTGGATTGCAGATGGCCACTTTGTCCTCATATGGCCTTTCCTCTGGGCATATTTTTTGAGGGAGACAGGCGAGATCCCTTATCTTCTTATAAGTTGTATCAGATTAGGGCCCCACCTGTTATGAACTAAATATTTGTGTCCCTCCCCCCATTCATATGTTGAAGCTCCAACTCCCATTTTGACTGTATTTAGAGATAGGACCTTTAAGGAGGTAATTAAGGTTAAATGAGGTCATAAGGGTGGGACCCTGCTCTGATAAGATTAGTGTCCTAATAAGAGACACTAGAGAGCCCAGTCTTTGTGTACACATGGGGCCATGTGAACACACATCAAGATGGAGGGAGGGTAAGACAGTAGAAGAGCCCTCAGGATGAAACTTAACTTGCCAGCACCTTGATTTTGGACTTCCCAGCCTCTTTAACTCTAAGAAATAAATTTTGGTTGTTTAAGCCACCCAGTCTGTGGCTTCTTATGACAGCCTGAGCAGAATAATACACTATTCTTATGACCTCATTTAAACTTAATTACCTCCTAAAGACCCTATCTCTAAATATAGTCACATTGAGGATTAGGGCTTCAACATATGAATTTTGTGGAGACACAGTTCATTCTCTAGCACTGTACAAAATACAAAAACACAAAGCAAAACTTAGAAGATTGATTAATATGATTGTTTTACATAAAATCATCTGTAAGACAAATATACTTTAAACAAAATTAGAGTACTATCCATAGATGGTGAGAAGATATTTTCAACATTTATAACAAATGAAAAGTACTGAGAAAATATAAATAACTGCTGCAAATCAATAATAAAAGACAAATAGCTGAAAAGGAAATATGTGCAGAGGATATAAAGAGAAATTACTAAACAAGGAAATACAATGGCCAATAAATATATGAAAAGACTCTCAACCATTTTGCATTTCTCTAGGGAAATGCAAATTTTGAAAAATGAGATTCTTTTCATACTCAGCTGATTAGCAAAATAAAAATGAATCTGGCAATATCAAGTATTTGTGGGATGTTGGAGAAAGAAAACTCTCATTTTTTGTTGAAGAGTATATTGGTAACACCACTTAGAAGTTTCAGTCACCCTAGGATAATTGAACACATGCATATTCTATGACATAGCCATTACACTTTCATTATATACCCTACTGAAATTCTCTCACCTATTGAGAAGAAAACATGCACAGGAATGAGCCCCGAAATATTCTTTGCAGGAGTGAAAAATTGGAAGTAATCCCAATGTGTCCATCACTAGTGAAATCAGTATATAAATTGTGGTTTGTTTATGCAATGGAATACCACAGAGGACTTAAAAGGAGTAAAGTAGACTCTATATAAACCAACATACATAGACTTTTAAGCAGAATGTTGAATGGAAAAAAAAAAAAAAGCAAGTCACAGAATATTACCCTGAATAAGATAAATTTTATGTAACTTCTGTGAAGGTGGAAGGCGCAAGGATCATGAGAGCTTGCAGAATGAGTCACTTACTCCATTCTTGCTTTCAGGGACAACCTTGAGGTTTTATATCTTATGGGATTTTTTTAGGAGAAAAGCTTTCTGGACCAGTACAGTGGCGGAGGGCGGGTGGTAAAAGCAAGAGCAATATCTAATATCTATGCTGGTCTCAGAGTAGCTGTTCCTTGACTGTCTGGGATTTAACCACAGCACAAAAACATAACAGGGGTGTCCAGATAGTTTAGCGCTGACCTTAGAACTAATGAAATTCAGGTAGCAAAGGTCAATGGGATATGCTGACCTTATCCCTCCAGATGAATGCACGTAATTACACTTAAGGCATGCTCTGATAGGTGTTACCTTCCATAAATCCAATTCCTGGCTATGTCTATAATGGTTTGATCTTTTCAAATGGATTATCTCATAATTATGCTTGCCCTCATGATTTAATGAGGTATTTCCTGAATACAAAGTGTTTTCAGAGAGGTATTAATTCTTCAAAGTCCTGGAAAAGTCTTGTGTACTTGAAATGGAGGCTAGGGCTGATTAGTTTGTGGTTGGCCAGGTGAGTGAGAAAGAGAGAATCCCACAAGGCCCAGGTATATAGCTCAGGGTTGTTCTCAGCAGCTGCAGCATCTGGGGAAGTGGCTATACAACAGCTTCCTAGACCAGCTGCTCTGGCTTTCTGCCAGCTCCAGGGAACTAGGACAACTTGCAAGCAATGGAAATCTCCAAGTTTCTTGGAGAGATTTAGTTATATTTTAAAGGGTTTACCCTACTCTTCCTAACCAACAGCTCTGTGAATAAGAGGGTCTGAAAGAGACCAGTGACAGAGATGAGTATTTTCACTGTAGACATCTTTATTGCAATTTACAGGCCTGATTCAGACCAGGTTATTGCAAATTACTCTTTTAATGCCAAAGTTTTATCATAGTCACCTGTATAACTTAAGCACTTCTGGAATTTCCCATTTTAAGCCCAGCATTCTGCATGCCAACTGGTAGCATAATTCATTTTTAGCCTACCACTATGTTCCTGAATCTGTTTATCAACCTGATTCCTCTCTCAGCACTGATAAGAGCACATTATGCAGATGTCTTGAATTAAAGTTCTAATTGACAGAACACTTGAACTTGACTAAGATAAACGCTAAATAAACTGGATTTTTACCTTTGTTTATCTGCTGTTAGCATTTCTGTAAATGTTTAGAAGAGAAAAATCTCAACCACTGAACAGCTTTTTATTTAAATCATGGAAGCTAGTTACTTGTTAATTCCAAATATTAATTTGAAAAGTTTTGCACCAACAAAATTCAAACTTTCATAGTAAACTGACTTTACTTATTTTGCTTACTACTTGAATGTGAAATATTTGTAATGTTTTTTAACAATATATTAAATATTTGAAAAATTTAGAAGACTTAAAATTTATATTTTACTTCTATAATAATGAAAAATTTTGTATTGCTCAGTTGTTGTCGTATGCATTGCTTATCCATAATTTTAGACTTCTTTATCAAAGTTTGCTACAATTGCTTCAACAAATACATTTTAAGAAATTTAAGAAAGAAATCATAGGCTAATTATTTTTTTCTGGTTACTGACGACTATTTTGTGGAAAGAAAAACTGCTTTGTTATGATGCCATTGATAGGAAATATATAACTTTGTATTAATTTTTATATTGTATGTACCTGAAAAAATTTCCCTAACACTTGAAGGTACTTTTGTTATTAATTTCTTATGTTTACCAGAAAAATATTTTTATTTAACATTATTGTTGCCATTAACATTCTTTAAGCATGATAACATTTGATATTTGCTTTAATTTATTTAGAGATCACCTACCTTGCTTTCTAAAATAGATAAATAAACCAATCAGTCAATCAGATAAATATTACCCTGTTACTGTAATTTTCCTCTGCTCTGACTTCTCTTTTAATAATTTTGTACTCAATTGAACCAAAATAAAAGGAACATATTTTCTACATTGTGACACTTTAATAGAATTTTTTGACAAATATTATCTCTAAATATAAACTTTAAATGTTTTCCTTTTTCACTGTTGATCAGCAGAGTAGAGTATTTAATATATCATATCCCACTACAAACCAAGAAACTGGTTTGTTTCTTGATCACTGTTTCAGACATACTAGATGCATTTGAATATTTGAAATCTTGGGTTTTATTTTTTTCTTGTTTTCAGATATTGAGGGCTTTTAAAAAAACAGTGACCACCATTAATATTTTTTTAAACTTCTGTGTTTAGCACTATTATAGGAACATCTTTTTAAAAGTAATGTTATAGTGTAGTTGAACTATTATATACACATAAGAAAGACATTTTAATGGAAATAAATGATATAAGCTTAGAGTTTAAAGTGTAGATGGACCAATGGATCTCAATTTTCATGCCAATCTGACTGATGGTTTCAGCTTGAACCCCTCTTTTGTATTCACAATTTGTTTTTATAACATCATTGGGAAAGACTGTCATAATGATAGAAGCATAATTAAGTTCAAGGTGGTAGAATAAAAATTAAGCATTTTCCATTCCTGACATAAAATATTAGGAACCAAAGTATTTTCAGAGAGTTGAATAAGCATAGTTCATTTTAAGAGATGTGGGTGAAAGACCTGGTTAAATTAGAAGATTTACATTGTAGAGTACTAGAAGATAAACTCTAGATAGTTATGTTTGGAAAAGATTGAAAGCCAGTCTCAGGCATTTCTATCCATCCCATTTAAAAGGATCAACATGACTGAAAAATAACTATGAAACAATATTGGTGAGGATCTTTTGAAGGAGGAAAAAAGTTGAATAAGGAAGACCACTTGGAAACATGGCCATTAAAGGTGTTAACTAATTAGGCCTGGAATTAGGACTGTGGCACTGAGAACTGAAAATAATTGGTACATTACTACTTTATCTGTTTTTTTTTAATACGTGAGAAATTATTTTTAAAGTTAAAAAAAATTACGAATTTGACATGAGTTGTAGAAAATGGTATTTTATATAATATTTAAGCTATTGCTAGCTGTTATGATAAATAAAATCAAATGTTTTAGCGGCTGTGTACAATGGAATGTTATTTTACACTCAAACAATTGTTCAGGTTTTACTTGTCAGTAAGTGACTTTCTTCCACATGATAATTTAGGTTTTCATCTTTTGGCTCTATCCCTTCTGAGGGCCTTGGAGACCTCTAAATTCATACAGTAGAAAGGTAAAGGAAAGGTGGAGAAGATACAACTGCTTCTTTAAACCTCAGTCCAGAGTGATATATATTACTTCCAATCATATACCAATGGAATGTGTCCTAGATGCAAGGAAAATGGGAAATATATTCTGTGGTCGGGCAGTTACTTCTCAGCAACAACTCCCTCTATGTATGGAAAGGGGGAGTATGAAGTTTGGTGTCTAGCAAGCCATCACTGCTACAGAGACCATCTAATAGAAACATTAGCCAAATATCTCAGTTTACATAAGCATTGACAAGAATCCAGATGATATAACTCCAGTCATTGGTTTATTCATTCATTTAATGACGATTTACATAGCTTTCATTTTGGATCAGGCACTATGGTAGATATTATGGATAATTTGTTGAGGCAACACTAAAATCACATTCAAGCTGAATGGCTACTCTGCTTTACTATATTAAGTTACATATATTGAAATCATTACAATGAATTTGTTCAAAAACTACAGCTCTTAATCCATTTTTTAATAGCTAAGTATTCAGGTTTGGAGTCAGGTAGGGATTGTATAAATTAATAGATAACTCTGGCGCTTAATGACTCTTTGGCTCTAAGTACTTTGTTTACAATGTTTATGCCTCACTTTCCTTATTTTGAAAACAGAAATAAAGCCAATAATTGCTTTATTAATTCATTTATTCAATAAGAATTTATTGAGCACCTACCATGAGCACCTATGATATGCTAAGTTCTGAGGATATGTGACAAAATAATTCAGGTTAAGTATCTAGGTTCTTAGTGCTTAAACTATAGATGGTGTATCAGTAGTTCTTAAGTTCTGTAGAGAAAACTGAAACACAGTAATGGATATAGAGAATGCCAACCTTTTGAAATGTTGGTGTTTTAAATAGGGTAGTCATGAAAGGTCTATCTGGTAAATTGACATGTGAGAATAAATCAGAAGGAAATAAGAGAACAATCCATTAGTAGTAGTAAATTGACAGAATAATATTCCAAAGCATGCAGCAGATGCAAATATTATAAAACAGAAATGTGCTTGTTGTGTTTAAAGAACAGGAAGGAAGCTAAAGTTTTGAGACTGAGGATATGAGAAAAGTAAGTATTGACCAAGAAGGCCTTATCATTTCCCCCAGCTTGACTAAACTTTGGACAGAATTCTTTCTAAGTCCCTGACCTCCCTTTTCTAAAAACATTTATTTTATTTTTATTTTTTTTATTATTATTTTTTTTGCCGTACACGGGCCTCTCACTGCTGTGGCCTCTCCCATTGCGGAGCACAGGCTCCGGACGCGCAGGCTCAGCGGCCATGGCTCACGGGCCCAGCCGCTCTGCGGCATGCGGGATCCTCCCGGACCGGGGCACGAACCCATGTCCCCTGCATCGGCAGGCGGACTCAACCACTGCGCCACCAGGGAAGCCCTAAAAACATTTATTTTAGAAAACTTAAAATTGTAAATTCTGTCTCTACTTCTTTGAAATATATGCAAATCTCCCAGTCTCTTGCCAGTTTTACAACCCAGGAAATGTCTTTCTCAAGGTCATTGGAACCATCTCTTTGAAATGTAAACATTGAAATAGATAGCACCCCTATCTCCCAGTCTCTGTGGGAAGGTAGGAACCTAGTTTTGGAAGGCACATTGCTCCAAGTTTTAAAAAACTACCAACTGTCATGAAGACAGAGGGATAGGTGAAGTTGTATCTTTCTTTTGGTAAGGCCAATTAGCAAACAGAGGTGACCTATGATTCCCCACTACCCCAGGTTTTAAAAGCTTTCCAGCCCTCTGTTTCAGTGGAGTTAAGTTCAGTTTCTCTCCCCCTATGGCAATAGTCTTGAATAAAATCTTTCTTGCCTGTTCAATTTTTATAGTGCTAGGAGGCCTCACAGTTAGGCAAAGCCCAGGTCACAAATGGTCTTTTGACCATGTTAGGAATTTGGCTCTCTTTTGAGTGAGTGGAACCTTCTCTGTAGTTTTAAGTCATGATACACCTTATGTTCCAAAAGGTTCACTCTGGCTATCATGTGGTGTGTAGACATGGGAGGTAAAAACAGAAAAAAGTTAAGAAGTGATTTCAGTGATCCAATCAGTTTGTCTCTAAAAGGAAACACTCCCAACAAGCTGAACTTTGAACCATACAACTAGTTCTTCATTTTGCATGGAAGGAAAAAGACATTCTAAGGTAGTGATTCATGGACATTGACTAATTATTTGTTTAGTTGGTGTGTAACTTGGAGAAACCAGATTGGAAGATTTATGTCAAGGAGGTCTAGGGAAAAGGCATTAGTTTTTGACCTCTCAGAAAGATGACAGAGTATGAGGATATTTGTATCTTATTTGAATGTTTACCAGAGAGTGGTGACTGTCTGCTTCGTTCCTCAAAAAACCTGGCAACCCAGGCTCCTGTACCACCTTCTTCTGAAATTTCTCTAGAGCTATGTTTAGTGGTTTCTTGCATTTTGCTGATCTCTGCTTGCCTTGCCTCCACATTTGTTTGGTCTCAGAAGTTCTAACATCATTATTTTAGTTGTTTTATTTTACCCCCTCCATTGAACCACCTGGTGTGTGATTTTGGTTGTTTTACAATCCCTGACTACTCACTGAATTGGTTACTTTTTTATTCTATGAAGTAATTGAGCACTAATGCATTCTTTAGGATACAGCAATGATTAATTTGTCAGTTTATTGTTGAGAGGAAAGTTTAGTTTCTCTGCTTGTTCTTTTATTTGGCTAGTTTTTGTTGTGTTGAAGAAATTGTATTTAATATTTTATTTGGGTCTTCCAAGATAAAGAATCAAGAGACCTGGGAAAAATGATCTTATTTTCTCTGAAACAAATGCATATCTGGCTTTAGATCTATGTATAGAAATGGCATAAGAAGTGAGCATGGGCCAGTCCACCTTAACTATACAGTTTCTTGGGTAGGTTCCATCAACTATATATAATATGGTTCAGAAAACCAATTCCCATAAAGATTTCTCCTGTATCACTTCCCAAACAATGTCTATCTTGAGTAATGAAAAAGTGTCACAGAGGTACATAGCAATACATGAGCAGAAATCCTGCAATAGCTTTTGAGGTATAGAGGAAAAAATGTGAATTCAGCTTCTATGTCACAGTTTCCTCATTTGTAAAATCAGAGTAATACTACTTATCTGTCTCTCTTGGGTACTGTAAAATTAATTAGAATGTTATAGTTCTTTGAGAAACATGAATGAAAGTGACTCTACAAGAGCAGATTTTGATTGTCATTCTTAATGTTAATGCTAACAATAAAAAATAATATTTCTGTTCATTTTCCTGTTTTAGTTAGTGATTGGTAATTCATAATTATTAAATACTATGGAAGACTGCATATTTAAGGAAAGAAAATACAGCTTTAGAAAAATTTTATGATGGGGTGGTTGTGGAATGAATTGGGAGATTGGGACTGACATATATACACTAATATGTATAAAATAGATAACTAATAAGAACCTACTGTATAAAAAAATAAAATTCAAAATTCAAAGAAAATAAAATATTAAATTTCTTCTTTCCTGAAAAATTAAAAAAAGAAAAACAGAAAAACTTTATGAAATAGAATGTAAAATCCACGAGGGAAGGAATTTCTTTGTTTTGTTCACTGCTATGTTCTGAACATATACAAGCATGCCTGACACCATTCAGTATATATTTGTTTAATGACTATGTGTAAAAGGTATTTTGTTAACACATGTGCATTCATAGTTATATCAAAAAACTCACCACAAAATTATCAATCTGAATTTTTGTCTACATCAAAAACCATACCACACACACACATTTTTCCAAGTAAATAATTAATTACAATATGTAACTGCTCCATAAGCAACCATTTAAACAGAAGATTAAAAGAAATATCTTTCTTAAACCAAAAAAATCTAGATAACAAAACCATATTAAGTTATAATAATAGTTATTTTGATACTATAATATTATAAATAAGAGCTATTGAAAATGCTACTTTAACTCTTATTTCCTGTATTTATATGATGATTATAAATTATTTCATGTAATTGTTTTAATATGTTTCTTGGATTTTAATGCATCAACATAGGCCCTTCCTGTGTAGTATATTTTTTTCCCTGCATTTACACAAATATTTAGTTTGATGAAATACAGTCCACCCTCCATATTCACAGATTCTGCATCCATGAATACAGAGGACCGACGGTACTAAGCCATTTTATGTAAGGGACTTGAGCATCCACAGATTTTAGTATCCGAGGGAAGTGTGGAGGAGTGTGGGGGAGGTGTTGGAGACGGTGGTCCTGGAACAAGCCCCCTTCAGATACTGAGGGTCGACTATATTGCCAAATTCTCATGTCATTTTACTTTGTTCCCAAAACCCTCTATCCCTCCAGTCTGATAGAAACCTGAAATTCAGAACAGGTATTCTTACCATGGAATTATATTAATAACCTTAACTAACGAAAGCAACATTTCAGTGACTTGCATTTATGAAACTGGCAAAACTAACTTGTCATTCTGTCAGGTACCTAATCTTAAGACAGTCTGTAAAATATGAAGGTAACTCTAGTTGATAATATAAGAAATTATTCCATTTGGACTTCTTCAAAGCAAAACAGAAGAAAAATATAAATAAAACCCATCACAATATTGTTATCTCTCAGAATTACTACTTGATATTAGTGTTATTATTATTATTATTACTGTCGTTGCTTTGGTATTCATAGTTTGATGCTGCCTTAGCTTTGTGGGCTTGATTTCCTTATTCTAAAATCCAGGCCTCTCCTGTCACTGAACATTCCTTCATCTCATCTAGGGAAGGAAAATTTACATCATTCTTTATGTTTTCCTCTCTCTTTTTAGGCAAATGTCTATTCCCCCTTTTCAATGGTCAGTGATCTATTCTCCACAAGGAGCCCCATTCATCCAGCATGCTGCTTTCCTTTTGCAGGCTCCTAAAATATACTACTGCCCTACAGATTTTCTATTTAATGTTCATCAACAAATTATGCCTTCCATAAATTCCCATGTTCATATGTGGACATCTCCCAATATATAAATATGGTTAATTTCAAATGTCTATTCTAAGTTGGTTATTTAATGCCTCAAATGTATTATCACTGGAAAACAAGATCATAAATTGCATTTACAGCATCAGCTTAATACCAGAAGCTTTTGAACAATAGTTTTTGGCTATATGGTGCCTAATAATTACAGCAATGTTTATTATGAGAAATATATTTATGTGTCCAAAATGGCAGAACCCATATTTCCAAGACTACAGTGATTTGGGTGTAAGAAATTGATAGGTATGACAAAATAAATATATTTTAAAAATATATCTGTTATGATCACCAGAAGCCCCTCCCAAACCTGGTGCCATTACATTCCATTTGGGTTTTTATAACAAAACAACTTCAAATTCCTTAAGTTTTTCTGAAATTGTGCTGGGAGTCTTTAATGACTGTGTCACATATGCTTTGAGAAATTATCGTATAAGGTAGTATACAGTATCTTGCTTTAGCCTATCTGCTATTTTCCTCCTTTTCTCTTTTAGCTCAATACTCCTTAATTCAATCTCTTATTATTATCCATTTTTAAAGTGTCAGTCCTACCAACAGTGACCACCGACAGTATTGCTTCTTTAATTAGTATTATTTATTGTCAAGGTTTAGCTCAATGCTGTCACCACCATTGGCTCCTCCACCAATGCCAATGCTGTTGACCTTGCTGATGCTGTCTTCCTCCCAACAGTTCGTACACCATTACCAATGTCAGTAACATGACACTTTAAACTCAGTCTTCCAAGGAGATTATAAAGAGCTTGCTCTTTTGCTTTTACTAATTATTTTCTCAAAACCTCTACAGCTTATGTTTAAAAAAAAAATAGAGATCTGAGGTGAGAGAGGGCTTTGCAGTTAGGTAAGAGGTAGAAACTATGGAAAGAAATAAAAAATCTAGGGTGCTGAAAGAGGGTTAAAAGTAAATTAAATGAGAAAAGTCCCCTAAATGCTTTTCCTTCTTATGTCCACCCTTCCTTCATCAACCGTGCCTATTTATACACTAATTTTAAAAATTTCTGAAATATACATAAAAAGTGGGCATAGACACATAACATGTCATTTAAAGGCAAAAAATTAAAAATACCTGTGTAGTTATTCAGACCACCTTATCAAATACTATTTGAAGAAAATGTAATGCCACTGTATATTCTTTTATGAGATGCTTGTTGAGCTCAAAATTTTAACTTTAAATTAATCTATTTTGATATATATGCCTCTCAATATTTCATTTTCACTGCTGTATTGTAATTACTGTATGAGTATACTGCAAATTATTATCCCATTTGTGAATAATGTTAGGGAGGTTGTACTTTTTTGTTGTCACAGACAACATCAATATAAAACATTTTTATAGATGTCTTGATACATGTGTAAGAGTTTTTCTAGGGTAGATAATGAGAAGTGGAATTGCTAGTTATAGGATATGTATGTGCATGTCCCTATTTACTAGGTTACAGAAAACTGATTCCCAGCATGGTAGTAACAATTAAAATTCCCATAAACCAACATCCTTGTCAAAACATGGTATTATCTGACTTTATCCATGCTGTGTGTGAAATTGTGGTTTTAATTTTCATTTCCCTGATTATTAATTAACATCTTTTCATAAATTTTATGGGCCGTTTGTGTTTCTTCTTCAGTGAAATTTCTGGTTATTTCCATTGCTCAATTTTTATTGCTCTGTCTTTATTTTATTGATTCATAGGAATTATTTAGTATTTATTCTGGATATATGCTATGTTAGTTTTATGTGTTATGAAGCCCTTCTCCGGATTGTTGACAGATTTTCACATTTTATAAGTGTATTCTGATCAACATACATTCCACGTGAAATTGTTTTTTTGTGTGTTTTGTGAGATAGTCATCCCATTGTTCCAGGAAAATTTATTGCCCGCGTTATGTCTTCCCAAATTTAGGGGATGTTAGGCAAACATTCGTGTTGTCTAAGACTTTAAGCTCAAACATAGATAATAATTAAGTTACTGGAGCTATAGACTAAGCCAAATGAAGCAGTGCATTTTCCCTCTGGCTGCAGGTACAATTATGTCCCAAGGTTTATTATTCAAAGTAAGGATATTAAGTTTTTTTGTCTCCTTCATTACTGAAGCTCTTAAAATGATAAATTTGACTAGGTTTTATCAGAATCAGGCCCTGATAGAAAAAAAAAAATGCAGAAATGGGAGTCTGGTGACCTGGACTGTAATCTTGGCTTTATGTTATTTCATTTTGCATTCTTGAAAAAGTAAGGAGCAGACTGTGAGTCTCTTAAGTATTACCTGTAACAATATCAAAACAAAAGTATCTCCCTATCCCTACTTATTATTAAGGATATTAGTAAAACTATTAGTAAAACTATAGTTTTAATCCATGATCATGCTGTTGCCCACACATTCAGTCTACGTTTCTTGAGTTTTCAATCTCTCTATAAGCATAAGTCAGAAGCCTAAAATTGGTAAAGGCATTTCAGAAGAAAGGAGGGGCAAAAGCAACTTGCTTAGCAATAACACATTTTCAAAATCAAAGCATTTTCTAGAGACATAGTGGAATAATAATTCATGGGTTGCAATTTACCTATTCTCTTTATTTGATACAATTTATTAATACCTAAAGTTTGCCAGCATATTACTGTTAAGCAGAGCACTGGAAATGTTAAATAACAGAAAATAATAGGAGTTTTATCACATATGAAAAACAATTTGATCAATTTCTATAAATATATACAAAATAGAAAAAGAAAAGGAAAGGCTGCATTTGCAGTTTAAAGCTATTGGGCAGGTGTGTAATGTCACATGTCTGCAGAAGTATATTTATAAATGCACATTTTAATACCAACTCATTGGCCCTATTCATTAAGGGGAAAAGTGCTGATTAGAAACAATTTTTATTTTTTCAGTGCACCCCAAGAGTTATTTCTTTCTAAAAAAGTAAAGAAATCTATCTAAGTAGATAGTTTAGACTCATTTTTACTGAAATCATAAATTTTTATGAATTCATAAATATTGTTTCTCAGAGATTGTTGCTTAAGCAGTATATATATATATGTAAATACATAACACATAAATTATATACATACATGTATGTTTGCGTGTGTGTAAGGTGACCATGGAATAATTTTATTAAGGAGAAAATAAAAAGCAAACAATAAATATAAACATTTTGTATTATATTCTTCAATAGTTTAAAAATAAACAATGTGAGATTTTAAAAACCATAAAATTCAACATGGCATTAAAGATTAATAAGAATGCTTCTTATGCATTTTCTATGTTTTTCTTTGGGAAGAGCCATTTTTTTCTCTTACGTTTCCTTTCAAAGAAAATATTGCTGTTAGAATGCTTGTTCATTCAAGTCAGATCTCATATAAGTGTGTATATAATTCTGTAATTGGAGCTTTTAAAGTAAGAGTGGTATATGATTTGATTTATGTTTTAGAAACACACATTTATAGCAATGCCAAAGATAATGGAAGGTCACGATATCTGTGAGCCAACCATAGGAGTCAGGGAAATTAGTTAGTAGGCCAGCATTGCAGACCAAAAAAGGGGCAATGAGCCTGCAAACAAGAGAGGTAACTGTGGGAATGAAAAGTAGAAGATAGATCCCAAAGAAATTCAGGAGATGGAATTAACACAATATTCTGACTGATTGAATGTGAGAGATGAGATAAATGGATAAGTTGAAGATCATAATGAGCTTTCCTAGCTTGGATGACTCACTGAATAGTGATTTTATTAACTGAAAGGAAATAAAGAGGAAAGAACAGTTTTGGAGAAGAATATGAGAACTTTGACCTGGAATGTGTTGAAACTCAAGTCTTTTGAGGGGCATCCACATGAAACATATCTAGAAAGCCATTTTAGAATACAGGTCAATATCACATGATAAGGGGTTATTATAAATAAAAATTTGGAAATCATTGAAATAAAGTATTACTCTTATGAATCTATTAAGTTAACCCACTAAAATCATGTCAAATGAGCAGAGAAATGGGCCAATAATCGAATCCCATGAAAAATGTTTAAGAGTTAGGTAGTGAAAGGGAGATCAGGGCAGAGGGCAAAAGAAGAGTGGCCAGAAAGGAGAGAATCAAATTAAGGGACTGGATATTGTATCATTGAGTTTAAAGATAGAAAGAGTGGTCTACACTATTAATTGCCACATAAACTTAGAGAAGACTTATCATTACAAGAACACTATCGACTTTTAGAACAGTTACCAAAGGAGTGTTTGGGGATGATACCAAATTGCAGTGGGTAGGGGAGTAAACTGGGAGGATGAAGAACTGATAATCCCATGGAACTGTCCTCAGTTGTTATCTTGTATATAGTTCTATTTAATGCTCTCATAAAACTCCCTTATTACACTTCAACGTGAGTTAGCTCTAAGTTGGTACTGCTGTAAGGCCTATGTTTTTCATAACTATGGGTCCCCTCCTTAACTAATGCTTAACAGATTAGTCCCCAGGCTTAAATATATTTAAAACTGAAATTACAATCATCACCCTCACTCTTTCTGGAAATTTGTAAATTTCCAATCCCTGTAAGTCCTCTCCTCTCTCTGAATGATTTGGTTTGTATGTAGCTATGATGAAGGCTATTTAATACCTCAAAGAAAGAGATTTATTTGAGTCAGGTTTGAATGTAATATCTGAGACAAAACTTAAAAGTACATGAGGGCTTCCCTGGCGGCGCAGTGGTTGAGAGTCCGCCTGCCGATGCAGGGGACACGGTTTCGTGCCCCGGTCCGGGAGGATCCCGCATGCCGCAGAGCGGCTGGGCCCGTGAGCCGCGGCCGCTGGGCCTGCGCGTCCGGAGCCTGTGCTCCGCAATGGGTGAGGCCACAGCAGTGAGAGGCCCGCGTACAGCAAAAAAAGAAAAAAAAAAAAAAAAAAGTACATGAGAAGGTGTGAGGAATACCATAATTTCAGAAGATAATGTTTCTAATTGTTAGATGTCTTACCTTAGGACAAGTGAATAGATAATGAATAGAATTTATGACATGCTGGTAAGATCCTTAGGCAAATCTGGTATACGCTCCTTTGAGATCACACTACATATATTAATTCCAATTTTGTTGCTATAAAACATAGATTTAATCATTCTAAAAGCAACTACAACCTGCCTAAGGACTCAACCGTATATACCAGTATAATAACATATCTTATTATTCGCTTAAACGTGAGTTCTACCCTGGAAAACATTTATTACTTAAGGTCCTGGTGGAGGTCTACTCTAAAACACTGTATTTTCTATTTTATAATCCTTCACTTAATTTTCAAATTTCCATCTTGCATACACCATCTTTCCACACATGCTCAGTATGATTTAGAAGTAGCAATACATATCATTTTTATTTTCAGCAGGAAATAGCACACTCAAATTTGGATAAATAGAGGAGGGCTTAATAAAAGAACTATATACATAGTTGTGGAGAGGGATACAAAAATCACAGGTGAAAGTAAAATATGCCAGGTCTAGCAAGGTTCCCATACCACCCTTAGGTATTTGGGGTGGAAAAAGGATTTGTTAGTAGGAAATTGAAGATGGAGATATGAAGTATGCCATTTTGCAGAAGCTGAGGCCTTTCTGTTGGAAGGTCACAATTTGCAGCATAGCCAAAGGAAGAGAGTAGAGAGAATAAATGTCTAATTCCATTCCCTCCTTGCCTACCTTCCAACCATTAGCAATGGTCCCCAGTGATAGAACCCAGGAGGGAAGGGAGTCTGTTAGTGTAGTCACTACAAGTTAGCCTCCAGGGACATGGAACTAGAGGGGGAAGCATGAAAAGTAGGTCTGGATGAAGTGAAAAAGTAAATATATCTAATGAACAAAAGAGTGTTCAACATGGTTTGTCCTTAAGGAAATGAAAATTTAAAACAAAATAACATTCTATAGACCTATTAGAATGTTTAAAAAGCAAAACAACAAAATAAAAAACTAATATGACCAGATATTGGTAAGGATATAGAGCAATCTAAACTGTAATATATTACTCTCCAGAGTGTAAATTGATATAATTTGGACGTATTTTGCCAAAACTAAGTACAGCTTATTACCAGACTATTCCATTTCTGAATATATAGAAGTGCATTATTTTATGTACCAAAACACTGCACAAGAATATTAATAACACTATAATAGTCAAAAGTAGAAACAACCCAAATATCCACCAATAGTGGAATAAATGGATAAATTATGATATATTCATATGATGTAATACAATATAACAATGAAATAGAACATTCAACAACATAAGTAAAACTCACAAATAGTGATTAGTGAAAGAAGCCAAACACTAAAGAAAACATGTAGTATGTTTCCATTTACATAATATTCAGAAAGAGGTAAGTTAATCTGTAGTGATAGAAATCAGAATCACGGTTACCAGGTATAGTTACTGGGAAGAGCTATAAGAAAGGCTTCTGGAGTGGTGATAATATTTCATATCTTGATTTGAGTGGTGGCTATGCAGATATAATACCTTTGTAGGTGTTCATCAGACTGAATACTTATCACTGGTTCCCTTTCATATATGTCTCTTATAATTGAATTTTTGAAAGATGATTTTCTTAAAAGAAAAAAATTAGGGGGCTTCCCTGGTGGCACAGTGGTTGAGAGTCTGCCTGCCGATGCAGGGGACACGGGTTCGTGCCCCGGTCCGGGAAGATCCCACATGCCGCGGAGCAGCTGGGCCTGTGAGCCATGGCCGCTGAGCCTGCGCGTCCTGAGCCTGTGCTCCATAACGGGAGACACCACAGCAGTGAGAGGCCCGCGTACCGCAAAAAAAAAAAAAAAAAAAAAAAAAAATAGGGAAGTATGTCTGAAAGGTTAAATGAAGATATCTAGTACACCAAGGGGTAAGATATTTTCCCAAACTCTAGCTTTGTCCTGCACTTCTTGGAGAGGGATCTCCCCAATATGGTGAGCAATTTCTGATCTGGGCATTAGAGGTCATCATGTGGTAAATAAAATGTAATAGCTTCATATCCTTAGAATCAGGAAATCTTGCATTTAGCTGTAGTTACATCACAAACCACCTGTCTGTTAAGCTCTTCATGCCTCCTTTTTTCCAACTGTAAACTGATGGACTGAAAGAAATGATTATTAAGATTTCTCTTCAGCCAAATCTGTGACTTTCTTACCAATTAGATGGATAGATAGATAAATCAGTAATATGAGAAAGACAAGGTCTTTATGCTTTTACATACAAGTATGTCTTTGTAGATGTACTCAAGACACATCAATATGAAATTGTGATCAATAAAAATCCTGCAGCTGAAGTTCTAAAAAAAGCAAGCAAATATAACATAGACCAAAATGAAGTTCTAACTCTACCAATATTTTAAGTGTCAGAAGAAGCTGGACACATGAGTGTGTATGACAAAAAACAGTATATGTCTGCATACTATATTTCTGTAGTTTGATGGTCTAAATTTATCCCATCTGTAAGACTGGTCCTATATCTAAAGGAAAGTAATCAATAATTAAATAAAGAAGTACTTGCCTGCTTAGCAGATCCCATATTTTAAAATACAAATGAGATTTTCCTTTAAGAGAAAATATATTTTTATGATAGGAGATAAATTCTGTTATTTTTTAAACACTGCATCTGACTGTAATTAAGCCTCTATTAGGCCTGTTGTTTATTTTTAAGTTCAAATTTACTTAACAGCCATTAAAATCTCAGCATTTGCGTTTGCCTGTAGTGAGATTCTTCTGTGTGCTTCACTGTGGTTCACAGCAGGCAGTCAAGCCTAATAATAATGGCAAGTTAATATTAGAAGACTCTCCAAGTAGAGAAATTGAGATATGAAATGATGTTTAAACACTAATCTTTATTTTAAATGTATGATTTAAAAATCATTTTAGTTGCATAAATAGGTAAATTTTAATTTGTTTTATGTTCTTTAAAGATGTTCCATTTCTTTTGGGTTAGTTGGAATAAACTATCCACAGCTTAATAGGAAATGAATAGAGCCAAATTGAATGCAAAATAGAATGTGGAATGTGAGAACTTGGGCTGTGGAATCCAAAACATCTGTGTTCAGATGCTAAATAATAAAATAACATATTTTAAAAAAAAGTTTATTTTCAAATTATCTCCACAGTACTCTAAAACACAGTGTGCCCCAAAAATTGAAATTACGAAAAGCTAAACAGAATTTTTTAGGACTGTAACAAAATAAAAGAGTGTATATTCCTCGTATTAAGTATTTGGCAACAGGAGCTTTTCAGACAGGATATATTAAATGAAAATACAACAAATAAATTGAGGTGGTGCTTTTAGAGTATGCCAATAATATTGCCCTTTGTCTCTGCCCAAACACTGAACGAGTTGAGAAATAAGACAAAGTATTTGTCATATGGAGACCTGATAGAGTTGCTACTAAAGAATATATATGTGGGTGTATCTGCTCCCCAAAACTGAGGTGCAGAATTAGGCTTACCACATGGCAACACTGGAACCAAATAGGCCCATTTCCAGAAGGAGCAATTAGAACTCAGACTTGTGCCTGCAGTTTGCTCACTATAAAGAAGGAGGGAGAGAAGGAGAATTGTGGGAATAGATGTCTCTCCAACTGAAAGAAAAATCAGGAGTGGGGAGTAAATGGCCCATTATATTTTTTAAAAATCTAAATGTTTAGCAGTTATAAAATGTGAAAGAAGCGTTTTACAAAAAAGAAAAGTGAAAAGTGGTCCCTGATACAAAAAAGCAGCATCAAAGGGACCCTATTTCACCAGTTAAGAAAAAAAATAATTGGCACTTGCATGAAAAGCATAGAATCCAAACTGACACTGAGAAGACACCTATCACTTATCTGCAGTAACATTAACTTTTCAGCAGGCTTTTAATGAGGAAGGATTTGGAATACAATGTAGTATCTATAGTCTATTTGATAAAATCCTCCTAAATTAATTGATACATAAAGTTTTATTTTTGATGTGTGGATTTCTATACTAGAAAGCTTTTTTGTTATTGTTATGTTGTTGCTTTCCTTTTTTTTTAATTGAAACATTTCTCCAAAGTGCCTTTACAGACAGCTATTTTGCTAAATAGGACTCATTTGATCATTTTAGTCAATATCTACTGCTGGGTAGGTCAAACAACACATGTAGCATCTTTAAGGGATGAAGGCTTAAGAAACACTTTTTTTAAAAATCAGGGAGAGCTTTGAGACAATAATTTGTTTCAAGTGTCTCCCCTAATACAAATAATTAACACCATGCCCACATTTTTAAATAGTAAATGAGATTGTAGCATCTTAGAAGTTTGTATATACGGTCTTGTCTTTTGAATTTGTCCTACTCAGTTGAAACCAAAATAGCTTCCTTTGTGTAGAATGGAGAAGATTAAAATTTTAGTAAGTATTGACTGTTATCTCTTATGGAAAAGTAGAATATTGGTATGTTGCTATAAATACTACCAGCAGTTTGCAGAAAGTGTATTTAAAATAAAGAGGTGAGAAGTTAAAATTGTGCTATTTATCCATTGCATTTGCTATAGATTGAAAGGGATTTGTAAGTCAGAAGGAGTGAAATGAAAGCAAGAAAAGGTCACAGAAAGTTACCAAGGTAGAATGCAGAAAAGTAAATGTACCTCACGGGAAAAACACAACAGGAAAGGCATAAAGATAATGGCACACATCTCGGTCTAGATGTATAGAATTCAGTGCCGGATTTAGTCTTTAAGCTGTTTTAAATAATTTGAATAGAGAATTTTCCACTGTGAATATGTATTTAAGTGCCTCTATTTTAGATAAGTGTTTTGTTTCATTGATTGTTGAGCCTAATAATGGTAGTATCTAAATGGCGTTTGCCTGGCACAATGCTCATATTACAAGTGAATGAGGTTCTGCCAGAGCTCTGATGCCTACATCACTGGAAACAGTTTTCTTTAAAGCTAGCTTAAGAGTGACAGAATGAAGAAATTGAATTCAACAAAAAAAATCATGTTTTATGTCACAACTGGTATTCAGCAAGAATATCAAAAAGAATCGGAGAAGAGAAACCTTTTAGAGTTATGGAATTCATAATTTTCTACTTGCCCTATTTAAAGTGAGAGCAATCCTTCAGCTAAGATCTATTATGTGCTATGTTATATTAATGTTATGTTTCCCCAACTTATGTCTATTTGCTCTTCCCAGATATATTTGTATCACACAAAGGTAGAGATGAATGCTATAATTACCATTACCAAGTAGTTTATTAATTCATGCAAAGCCCTTTTGCTGCTCAAAATCATTGTTTCTCCCTGTATTTCTCTGCTACTAGGGACTCAATGCTTCTTCTCATCTATTCATGCAAATTCCATTCATGTTAAATTGAAGTGCTAATAAGAGTGCTTTTCTGGACTATGTAGTAAACATAATTTGCCAAATTTATTATGGTATATAAATCTTTCCAGTATATTTTATGCTTTTCTAATCATTTGATAATAATAAATCTTATAACTGTCTCAGAAGTGATGCCTTCAACTAATGATGAAAGTAAAGATTAATAAACTTATACCCATACAGCACTTTAGATGTTCAAAGTTGTATTATTTTCAAACTTCATTTAGCCTCTTACCACACAATGATATAGGTGAGCAGGCAAGTAAAATTATGCCCTTTTAAAGACAAGAAATTTGAGCACCTTGACAAGTTAAGTGAAAAGTTTGACACTGGTGAGTTGACACCAAAATACCTGTCTATTGCAAGTGTTGGGAAAATATAATAAAAAATGGAATCTTCTCACAACCCAGGAATCCTCTCCACAATGGTAGTAGAGAAAGAAAGCACTTTTATTATCGATAATCATTAAACCAGAATGTGATGGCCATTACAGGAAATGCAATAAGAATTTGCAGACGCAGAAAGAAATCTTACTCCCTTGTATAGCCAAGCAGATACAACCCATCATATACGTGTTTTCAAGATAAATAATAACTAGTCCTCAAGTAAGAGGACTGGAAAACACCATTTGTCACACATAGTTCATTCAACTTTACCTCGTCATAGGCATGACCATCGGTGTTAGCTCATTAGTTTTATCCCAAGAAAAATAAACTTCTCATCTCTTTATGACAGGAAGTAGTTTTGTAACTTGGAGCAAGGTGCTGAAGCAGCCTGAAGTCAGGCTGCTACCCTCCCACAGAAACTGGGAGAACTGGATGCTATCCCCCATGATCTTTACAGTTCAAAAAGATGACTCCCCTGTTCTTAAAAAGGGCATTTCTGGATCATAAAGCTGACAAAAGGCCTATCTAGTCTTCAGAAGGATTTACATACATTTCAAGGACTTGAGAAAGTATTTACAATTAAAAGTGTTCTAAGGTAAATGCTCTAAAAGAAAAAGGAGAGGGGAGAAATTTCTTCCCTAATTTTCAGCAAGGAGGGAGAATTAAGCCTCTTGTTTTTAATTTGTATTTGTCGTTACATGCCTAGCAAACTTCCAACTAGAGGGAGTAAGTTTGACCTAGGGTCCTAGCTACTGTTTTTTGGTCTCCCATAGCTGTCACCTGACAGTGACTGAGACCAAACAAGTATTCTAAAGATCCATTCCTTCAGGTCCATTCCTTCAAGAAAGAGGAGTGCTTTGTTGGCTGACTTTGGATTAACCTTTCTTAAACAGCATGGCCGACTAGCACACCTCCACCCAATCTTTCCCTCTCTTTCTTTCACTGGGAGAGGACTTGCATTACTGTCTGAAGACTTGCTCAGCCTTACCTAGCCCCCTCTACTTTCAGACATTTACCTAAATAAAATCCTTTAATGTTTAATGTCATTGTTGACTAAAAAGTAAATCAACAGTTGATCAAAAAATGAAATGGAGAGTTTCAAGCCAACCTGAAGATCATAACCTGGGAGACAGTCTTTCACAAAGCTCTGAGAACTGTTCCATCCATTAGAGGTTAAAGCACAGCCATATAAATTTTTGAGACAAAGGGTTATATGTCAAATGACGTATTGACAGTTTACACAATCCAGATCTGTGCATACAAAATGAGTAGTGGGTCATCATGACACCTTACAAGATTAAGAAAGCAGGTTATCTCCTAAGTAGATCTGGTTAATAAAGGTGTACAGTACACACTAAAGGGGAGGGAGGAGGCACAAATGGGCCGAGAAAAATTTTATGGTTTAATTTTTCTTGTCTAGCCATAAAATATGAATTTTATTTCATCACTGTCTTGGCATTTGTTTCTTGGAAAACCTAGTTTAAGACACTGTGAACATACCAAGTAGTATAATCACTGTGGAGTGGCATCATTCAAATTTACTAATGTGCTTACTCTTTGGTCTGGCAATTCCACCTCTGAAAGTTTATCCTCTGGATGTGCCTGCACAAATCCAAAATGATATATGTACAAAGGTTATACATCATTACAGCTTGTTAACAGCACAAGATTGGAAACAACACAAGGGGATGATTTCAATGAAATATTGTGCATTCATAAAATGAAATGCTATGTACCTATACAAAAGATCAAGGTGGTTTTCAGTGCCAGTATAGGAAGATCTCCAGGATATATATATATATATATATATATATATATATATATATATATTTTTTTTTTTTTTTTTTGCTGTACGCGGGCCTCTCACTGTTGTGGCCTCCCCCATTGTGGAGCACAGGCTCCGGACGCGCAGGCTCAGCGGCCATGGCTCACGGGCCCAGCCGCTCCGCGGCATGTGGGATCTTCCTAGACCGGGGCAGGAACCTGTGTCCCCTGCATCGGCAGGCGGACTCTCAACCACTGCACCACCAGGGAAGCCCTCCAGGATATATTTTTAAGAGAAGAAAATAAAAGATAGAAGAGTGTTTACAGCATGTATAACATTTATGTAATTAAAAGGAGGAGGAAAATAAAAATATTTTTCATACCTGCTTATATTTGCATAATGAGACACTGAGACTACACAGTATATTAGAAGAGTAATTATTTTAGGAAGTAGAAGGGGAGAAATTTGGTAGAAAAAGAAATGGGTGCAATCAAGTTTTCTCAATGTATATATTTTACTTAAATTTGATCCATGTGAATATATTACCAAATAAAAAAATAAAATTTAATTTAATAAAAATTAAAAATCTTCTTGGAACCATGTGGCTACTTAAGCCTTCAGTAGGAGAAATTATATTACTTTTAAAACATTGTCTCTTGTCTTTCTCCCTCCTCTGTTCACTAACCTGTCATAATATCCATTTGTTGATTTAACAAATATTTATCAAGCATGTACCACTTATCAGACTCTATGATAAACCCTGGGATAGGTGAATAGGACAGACAGGATTCCTATTCTCATGGAGCTTATAACCTAATTTCTAAAAAGAGAGGTAAAAATAGCAATTTCCAAGTGAGGTTAATTCACTGAAGGAGATATACAGTATGGGGGAAAATGAAGTGGGATTTCATTCAACTTTGGTGTTTAGTCAGGAAAGGAATCAGTTTTTATAACAGTTATATTTTAAGTTATTACTGTGTTACTGCTTATTTGAAAATTCTAAGCATGGGCAGTACATTAACTTGTATATAAATTACTGAGAATATCTGTATTAGGAAAGTTTACATAGAAAGGAGCAGAATGTCTTTGAAATCTACTTTAATCGTATTCCAGCTAAGCATGAGCCAAAATTTTTATTTCTTACGCTTAAATCTAAAGAGACTGGCACTTCCTTTTTATGATGTAATAAAAATGTATTTTCAGAACTTGCATAAATTAGTTTTCAAGTATATATATAAATTCTCATAGCTATGTAACATTTTATTATCCAATATAATTAAATTGATATTTTGTATAAGTTAAATGTATAGATATTTTAGTTGCATTATATAATACTTTACATATAATTTATTGAATATTGAAAACAGTTTAAAAATAATTTTTACTATTTAAAGCATATGTATTTAAAAAAAAGTATAGGGGCTTCCCTGGTGGCTTAGTGGTTGAGAATATGCCTGCCAACGCAGGGGACACGGGTTCGAGCCCTGGTCTGGGAAAATCCCACATGCCATGGAGCAACTAGGCCCGTGAGCCACAACTACTGAGCCTGCGCATCTGGAGCCTGTGCTCCACAACAAGAGAGGCCGCGATAGTGAGAGGCCCCCACACCGCGATGAAGAGTGGCCCCCGCTTGCCACAACTAGAGAAAGCCCTCGCACAGAAACAAAGACCCAGCACAGCCAAAAATAAAAAAAAATATATAAAAATAAATAAAATTAAAATTGAAAAAAAGTATAAAGAACAAAGAACCATAATAAACTCTTATATACAAATTACCCTGTTTAAGGGACAAAGTAGTCTCATTGCCTTTAACACCTTCTTTGCACCCCTTTTTCCCTATCCCAGCTCCTTTCTTTCAGGAGGTACCTCTATCATGACCTTACGATTTATTTTTCATATGCTTTAGAAAAACGTTATCACTCATTTTGAGTTTTTAAACATTTCACTGTTTATTTCACATGCTTCTAAAATTTATTAAAATATAATTAAATTGTATATATTTATCAAAGACCTGCTTTTTTAGCTCAATTTGAGGTCCTTGAACTTCAGGTTTTCCCCTCTATGTTATTGCAGTCAGCTGAAGTTCACTCATTTGTATTACTATACAGTGTTACCTGTATAGATATAACACAATTTATTTATCAATCCTACTGATGATGGACATTTCATCTCCTATGAAAATATATATATATGCCTCTTGGAGTAGGTATACAAAAGGATCTTCCAGATAAATATTGAGGGTTAGAATTTCTAGTCACTGGACATGTATGTCATCAGTTTATTTTGATAATGCCAAATCGTTTTCCAAAGTGTTTGTACTAATTTACATTCCCTCCTGCCAGCAACATATGAAAGTTTTGTCATTTCACATCATCACCAATATTTGATATTTAAAGGCCATCAATTTTTATAGCAATGTGATAACATGTAAAATGGTACTGCATTTTGATTTTAGTTTGTATTTTCATATTGCTAATATATTTGAGCATATTTTTAATTGTTTTAATTATGGTTCAGATTTCCCCTTCTGTCAGTGCAATTTGAGTCTTGTTTGTTTTATAATTTTTATCTTTCTCTTATTTGTTGTTTGTTTTTTTTAATTCCACATTCTGAATTCTCTTCATTTATCATTTTTATGTGTTGAAATAATATTTCTTAATATGAGATTCTTATTTTCACTTTTTATGGACTTTTGATAAACAACAATTCATTTATATAGTCATATTAATATTCAACGTTTTGTTTATTTTTGTTTTATGCTTTTTTTTTTTTAACATCTTTATTGGGGTATAATTGCTTTACAATGGTGTGTTAGTTTCTGCTTTATAACAAAGTGAATCAGTTATACATAAACATATGTTCCCATATGTCTTCCCTCTTGTGTCTCCCTCCCTCCCACCCTCCCTATCCCACCCCTCCAGGCTGTCACAAAGCACCGAGCCAATATCCCTGTGCCATGAGGCTGCTTCCCACTAGCTATATACCTTACTACGTTTGCTAGTGTGTATATGTCCATGACTCTCTCTCGCCCTGTCACAGCTCACCCTTCCCCCTCCCCATATCCTCAAGTCCATTCTCCAGTAGGTCTGCATCTTTATTCCTGCCTTACCCCTAGGTTCTTCATGACATTTTTTTTTCTTAAATTCCATATATATGTGTTAGCATACGGTATTTGTCTTTTTCTTTCTGACTTACTTCACTCTGTATGACAGACTCTAGGTCTATCCACCTCATTACAAATAGCTCAATTTCGTTTCTTTTTATGGCTGAGTAATATTCCATTGTATATATGTGCCACATGTTCTT
Source organism: Globicephala melas (assembly GCF_963455315.2). Lineage (NCBI taxonomy): Eukaryota > Metazoa > Chordata > Mammalia > Artiodactyla > Delphinidae > Globicephala > Globicephala melas. The sequence goes on from NC_083317.1 coordinate 37,571,760, forward strand.
TATCCATTCATCCGATGATGGGCACTTAGGTTGTTTCCATCTCTGGGCTATTGTAAATAGAGCTGCAATGAACATTTTGGTACATGACTCTTTTTGAATTTTGGTTTTCTCAGGGTATATGCCCAGTAGTGGGATTGCTGGGTCATATGGTAGTTCTATTTGTAGTTTTTTAAGGAACCTCCGTACTGTTCTCCATAGTGGCTGAACCAATTCACATTCCCACCAGCAGTGCACGAGTGTTCCCTTTTCTCCACACTGTTTTATGCTTTTGAGTCAATTTTTTTTTGCTATCTTCAGTTCATAAATATATTCTCCTGAAATAACTTCTAAAAGTTTTATAATTTAATCTTTTACATTTGTCTTTATTCCTCCTGGAGTTGATTTTAGTTTATAGAGTAATGGTGAGGGCAGGGTCCAATTTCATTTGCTTTTTTTCCTCATTTGAATACCAAATTGACCAAATAATTTAATAATGGTTTAGGTTATTTTGGTGTAATCTTGCCTCTAAGGAACAAGTCAAAGTTCCAGAAGCCTCCTGCCTAGTAGATTTAATGGGTGTATTTTACTTCAGAATCTAACTTTTGAAACGTGGTTGCTATTTTTTTTTTCTGTTTGCTTTTTACCCTCCAAAGCCTTTTATAGATTAATTTGGTTATTTTACATTTGATATTTTTTCTCTGTTATTGTATAAGTTATATCACCAATTTACTTTTTTAGTGGTTACCCTAGAAATTTTTATATACACACTTAATGCAATCTCTATTAATGTTATCTGTACCCTACTCCTGACCATTAGCAGGATTTAAGAATGCTTAAATCCCAATCACTCTCTCCCAATTTATTTGCTATTATCATCTACTTAGTTCAATCTTTCTTTTAACACCATAATTCTTTATCATTTTTTCCTAGACATAGTGTTTGATTTGCACACTTACTAATTTCTTAGCTCTTTATTTCTTCTGGCATATTAGACCATATAATGTGGGATTATTTTTCTTCTGCCTGAAGTTTAACTTTAGGATTGTGCATGTCTGGAGTCTTGGTGAGTCTTATCCTATTTGTTGATTCTTGGACTGTCACCCTTCTGTGCTTTTTTTCCTTGTGGATTTTATGACTTGTGGATTTCCTCATTTTTCTTCTTGGAAATTATTATTATTTTTTTAATAAATTTATTTATTTTTGGCTGCGTTGGGTCTTTGTTGCTGTTCGCAGTCTTTCTCTAGTTGCAGCAAGCAGGAGCTACTCTTTGTTGCGGTGCACGGGCTTCTCATTGTGGTGGCTTCTCTTGTTGTGGAACACGGGCTCTAGGTGGACGGGCTTCAGTAGTTGTGGCACATGGGCTTCAGTAGTTGTGGTTTGTGGGCTCTAGAGCGCAGGCTTAGTAGTTGTGGTGCACGGATTTAGTTGCTCCGTGGCATGTGGGATCTTCCCGGACCAGGGCTCGAACCTGTGTCCCCTGCATTGGCAGGCAGATTCTTAACCACTACACCGCCAGGAAAGTCCCTGGAAATTATTTTATCCTTGGAAAAGGATTCTTTCTAACAGTATTTTGTTTTGTTTTTATCAAGAAATTAGGTGCAGTAAAAGTCCTGAACCATTTTAAAATAGTTGCATTTTTTGTTTGTTTTTAATCAGCAGGTAGTGTTTCTTTGAATTTCATTCAATTGTGAGAGCTAGGGTGTGGTTATAAACTATTGAGGAAGAAGGCAGACTAAGTCCCACGCCAACATTCCTGCTTAAAAAATACTAACAAAGACAGAAAAATGAAAATAATGGGTGACATATTTAAATGTAGTTATTCATTAAATGCATTCATGATATCATAGATAAGTATACAATAGCTATGTCAAAAACTAAGTGAAAATGAGAAGCCAATGCTGTAGGTGATCCCTGTAGCTATTTTTTTGCCCAAATAAGAGAGCTTCCACTTTGGTTTCCATATTTCATGTTTCTTACAGGACAGAAGATAAATGCAAGGCCTGCTGCCAGTTAGGATCCTCCTAGAAACACATGACTATAACACAACCAACTGTGAGAGATAAATAGGGGAAGGATTAGGAATAGGCAGGTAGAGTCTTCAGACAGCCCTGCAGGCCCAATGAATGTGAAAGGAGAGAGACAGATGAAAATTGGATAGTATGAGCTTCAGGTTGAGGTTCAGCTCAGAGAAAGTCTCTGCCAGTCCTAGGAGGAGCTCCAAGCTCCTTCCTGTTGGAATGGTCCTGCATCAGCCAAGGTGATTCTCCTATTTCCCTGTGCTTCATCATTGGCTGAAAGGAGCCCATGAATAGCAGTCTGTCATGAATACGTGGCTGATCTGAAGGTGTGGTAGCTGGAGGTTATCAGCTAAATACAGTCATTGCAGCAAGTTCTCCTTAAGTGATATCTGAGCAGGACACCTTCATGGTTACCACATCTAACCAAGGTGTAGTGGCTATGACATACTAAGAAATATATATTTAGTCTCTATCCCTAGTTCCTGACACAGACCTCCTAAAACCCTTATAATTTTCTGAGTAATGGGGTGATAGGAGTATCTTACACAAAACTCCTAAATCCCTTGGAATTTCCAGGGCAATAGGAACATCTTTTGTTCTAATGAGGCAACCCTTGGTGGACTCCTAGGATTGTTTCAGTAGTCATCAGAAAGACTAAGCCATGGTTAGAATCTTTGGACTATCAGCCCCATTGCCGCATCCCCTGGGAAGGGGAGAGAGACTGGAGATTGAGTTATTATCATGCCTATATGATGAAGTCTCCATAAAAATCCCTAAACTATGGAGTCTGGAGAACTTCCTTTTAAAGAACACATCCACATGCCTGAAGGGTAGTGTACCCCAATTATATGAGGATAGAAGTTCCTGCTCTTGGGACCCTTCTGAGCCTAACCCTGCATACTCTTCATCTGGCTGTTTGTTTATATCCTTTATCATATCCTTCATAATAAACTGGTAATAGTAAGTAAAATGTGTTTCCCTGAGTTCTGTTAGCCATTAAAACACATTATCAAACCTGAGGAGGGAGTCATGGGAGCTACTGATTTGTAGCCAATTCAGACAGAAGTGTGGGTAACCTGGACCCACTAATTGTAATTGGCATCTGAAGTGGGGCAGTCTGAGCTCTTAACCTGAGGGGTCTGCATTAACTCCAGGTAGTTAGTATCAGAATTCAATTAAATTGTAAGACACCCAGTTGGTGTCTGCAAAAAGTTGGAAAATTGCTTAGTGTGTGTGAAAAACCCACAAATTTGGTGGCAGAAGTGTTGTTAGTTGAGAAAAAAATATAGAGTCAAAATATACCCCCATAAACCTGGGATTCCCCAGAAAATACATAGTCTCTCTAAGGATTAAATAGGAATTATATTCTACCCCACCCATGGAAATGAATAAATGACTGGATTATTGTCATTTACTGGAGGGCAGTAAATAATTCTAAAATAGACATAGTTCTTCACTATACTTATAATCAAATGTCATGTATATATATGTCATATATGTGTGTGTGTATAAATATATATATATATATACACATACATACATATATGTGTGTTTTGGAGACAGACATTATTCTTCTTCTAAGATTCCATAATAAGGTTATACATTATGGTTACATATTTGTTTTAAAATGTTGTAAGCATTCAGGAAGCAGGGACAGTAGCATTGAATTTCTCTCATTATCTTGCCTGTTGCTGGGCCCAGAGCAGATGTGCAGTAAATGACTTAGGTGGAGAACATGGATCATTTATGCCAGAAGCAGCAGTACTGTTTGGGGAAAAGGTCATAGCTGAATGCCCTTGAGAATTTTGCTTGTCCTAAGCAAGGAATGCTGGAATAATTGTACAATGTGAAGAAAATCCTTAACACACTAGAAATTTGGGAGATTTTGTGAACAGAGATAGGTTTCCTGGTGGCTAAGGTGAAATGAGGAAAAGCATTGAATGTGGTTGAGGACAACAATTCCTCCTTCTTCTACAAGAGGAAATTGTGTTTGTTACCTGAGATTTCATAGCCAAGAAGGGAGTACTTTTGGAAAGTCTCTGAAGTGTATGTTAGATTTTCCTAGGTATTGTTCCTATCCAAAGATTCAAGGGTTTATAGGAAGTATATAATACAATTATAATGCTGTAGAGAAAACAAATAAACAACAACAAAATGATGACTCTGGATCCAGACTGCCTGGGTTCATTTCCCAACTCAACTCTAATTAGCTGCAAAACGTATAGCATATCATATGATGCCCCTATTTCCTTATTTGGACAATGCGAATACTCAAAACTCTTACCTAATATAGTCATTGACAAAGTATATGAGTTAATATAAATAAAGTGTTTAGATCAGATATTGGTGCAATATTAACATACTAACATTACCTCTGCTCTCTCACTTAGACACCAAGAAATTGAAGGCAAGAAACTGTATTGCCATCTCTTAATGTTCCATAGCCCTAAAGGCTGTGACATAATAATAGTAACAATAACAATAAAGATAATAAACAAAATTTATTAACATCTTACTATATGTCAGTCACTGTGATTTTATAGTTATTATCTCTTCCCTCACCACAGTGAGGATAATAATATTAGTATGTCCATCTTACAGATGAAGAGACTGATGAGTAAAGAGGTTTATTAAAATGTAATAAGTAATGAAGCTAAAATTCCAGTTCAGTCTGAGTATTCCTTAAAAGCCACTTTGTTATGCTACCTTAAAAAGAGCATAATTTGGGCTTCCCTGGTGGCGCAGTGGTTGAGAGTCTGCCTGCTGATACAGGGCACACGGGTTCGTGCCCCGGTCCGGGAAGATCCCACATGCCGCGGAGTGGCTGGGCCCGTAAGCCATGGCCGCTGAGCCTGCGCGTCCGGAGCCTGTGCTCTGCAATGGGAGAGGCCACAGCAGCGAGAGGTCCGCGTACCGCAAAAAAAAAAAAAAAAAAAAAAAGAGCATAATTTGATAAAACATGCATTGAATGGATGAGGGAACAAATGAAGTTTCATCTATTTTCACAATAAATTTACTTTATGGATAGGTTTAGTGATGATAATGATGGTACATTCATTTTAGCATTGGTAAATGTGTTTTTATCAATGCCTTTCACAGATGCTACAGAGCAATGGTCTCCATAAGGCAAAATGAAGTGTGATGCCCTGGTATCTGTTTCTTTAATTGAGCTTTTAAAATATATATCATTTGAATGAAATTATAATGATTTCATTAACCTATTTTGCCCTTTCTCAAATATGATGACTATAAATGTGATAGAAAATTAAAATTGTCCATTGCTGGAGGAAAGCAATCAAGCTAGATTGACCAACATGCTTACATGCTTGTCTGGCACCGTCTGCCCCCTAGATAACAAAGCTGAAAGTAGAGGATCATTATAAGTCTCTATTTGTCTATCTATGAAGAAATTAAATCATGAAAACTCAGGCTCAGAAATCCAATGAATGAATTTTACAGAAGGAAATCTCAAATTTTTATTTCTTTGGGATTTCCAGTCTAATTGTAACAATAAAACGTCTGGCTTATTTTATTATATGAAAGGTAATGGATATAAATTCAGTGATTTTTGCTGGCAAGCTTAAAATGCATTCCCAAATACCAAATATTTTATAATGAAATGATTTTAAAATCTAGAGAAAAAAAAAAGACTATTAAGCACTCACAGGTGTATAGGTTCGTTTGCTGGATGCCTTACAAGCCAGCTGCTGTGCGAGCTATGAGAACTTGCAGATTTAGTTATTTTGTCATCTTTAAAAATG